>NC_069144.1:10042991-10150491 GCF_943734635.1 Anopheles cruzii | reverse complement strand
AGAGCAGATCGTAGAACGAAGCGATAGTTTTCAACGTTTTGTGAATTATTTTATTAATCGTTGATTGTTGACTGTGGCACTATATTTGCAGCTTGCCGATTTTGGACTCTCAAGATGGGTTGAAGACCAGTCTTACTACACTTCCACCAAAGGGATGCTTCCGATCAAGTGGATGGCACCGGAATCGATCAACTTTCGGCGTTTTACGACGGCCAGCGATGTGTGGATGTTTGGTAGGTATTCCGTCGTCAACGCTCACGGTCAACCTTCCCCCCTCGCTAACGCTCTCCTTCGTGTCCACAGGTGTTTGCACGTGGGAGATTCTCATGCTGGGCGTGAAACCATTCCAGGGGGTGAAGAACTGCGATGTGATCGGAAAGCTGGAGAACGGTGAACGTTTGCCGCTGCCGGCGAACTGTCCGCCGCGCCTCTACTCGCTAATGTCCCAGTGCTGGTCACTGGAGCCGCACAAGCGACCCAACTTTAAGAATGTCAAGGAAACGCTCCAGTAAGTGGCGGTGAAGCCCGGTGCTGTTGTCCTTCGGATGGCCTAATAACGAGCGTTTCTCTTTTGCAGCGAGATTCTGATGGAGGAACGCCACACGGACTGTGAGACGATGCGCCGCGAGAACCGTCGGGTGGCCGCAATGTCGTGGGGAGCCGGTGACGATATGGCACCACCGAAGCCGGCCCGAGGACCGACAATGGGTGGTGAGTTTGCATTCGTCGATCACCCGTTTTTGGTGCGACTAATTCGGTCTTTTCTCCCCCTGCGCTAGCCGATGGTCCCCTTATGCCGAGTGCACCGCAGACCTACATCGTTGCCCGTGACCCGACCGTGCTGGCGGCGCTAATGCGCGAGAACGAGCAGCGGGGCATCAACCCGTCGTCGTACACGACACCAGCCTCGGTATTTAACACCCTAGCCGTAGACCTTGACCCTAGCGCACCACCAAGCAATACTGATAACGCCCAGGCAGCCAAAGAGCTCGCCGTCGCTAACCTTCCGCTGAAAACCGTTCCCCTGCCCGTGACCGAGCTGAACAAGCTCGATCCCACCATCGAGGAGTCGATCGCGGTAGAAGTGGACACTTACGTTGCCCATCCACTACTGCCATCCTCCTCGCAGGTTCCGCTCGACGAGCAGTGGAGTAGGAGTGAAAACCCGTACGGTGGTGCGATCGCCACCGGCGGGGAGGAACTCCAGAGTGCCGATGCTTTGGACCGCTACAAAAATCCGCAGGATATTCTGGTCCTTTCCGCTAACAATAATCTCATTTCGATGTCGCAAAGCTCGTCCTTCGCTACGCAGCAACCGCCACCGGCCACCGCCGCTACCGGTGGGCCAGTGCTTCCTCCCTCCCTTTCATCTTCGCCCATCTCGTCGGTGAGTGGCGGTTCCCATCATCCATCCCACCACCACCACCACCATCATCACGGTCCTCCGCAACCGGGTGCCGTGGCTTACCCGGTGCCGTGTGAAATCATCAACGCACTCACCCAGCAAACCCACTCGATCGAGCCGACCTATAAGGCCATCCAGCAGAAGCAAGCCCAGTGTTCCGGCACCGCCGCCGCCGCGACGGCCCTTAATCCGCAGTTGATGAACAATAATTTCATGCATTCGAACGCCCAGCAGCAACACCAGACGCAACAGCCGTACTATCCGCAGGGCAACGCGATCGTGACGTACCAGCAGTACCATGCGCAGCAGCAGCAAGCCCTTGCCGCCGAGCAGTACTACCAGCAGCAGCACTACGCCCTGCAGCAACAGCAGGCGGCCGCCAATTATTCGCCGTACGGTTGTGCGCCCGGCGCTGGCGGTCCGTCGTATCCCTCGCCGGCGTACGTCAAGTCTCCGCAGCAGGAGGAGTCACAACCGGGCGGTGCCAAGTCCCGTAGTCTCGAGCGAAACGTGGGCCAGAACATTGTGTCGGCGTACGCCGCCCGTATCAACTCGCTGGAGCGTACGCGCCAAATGAGCATGGAGTACGGTGGTGGCGGCGGCGGCTCCGGTGGTGGCGGATCGGCCAAAGCCATGCGTTCCAACTCTCTCACGCGCCAGTACAGTGGAGGAACTCAGTCCGATCTCTACCCAGGCGTTGGGCACGGGGTTCGTTCCGCCAGCCTGGAACGGGGAGCGCCTGGTCCGCCGGGAAGCTACATGGCCCGTATGGGAAGCCTGGAGCGCAATCAGCACCAGCAACAGCAGCAGCAGCAACAGCAGCAACAGCAGCAGTCGTCGCAATCGATCTTCCTGAACTCGATCAAGGGCGGCAGCCTGGAGCGCAATCAGTCGGCCGCGATCGTGAGCGATATGATAAGCGGCGGCAAGATGGCGTACAAGGGTGGCAGCCTGGAGCGCAACCAGCACATCCTGATGAGCCGGGGCGGTGGCGGGAGCCTGGAGCGCAACATGCCGTTCCAGAACTACCGCAGCCCGGTGGCGGCCGCCCCGAAGGAGCAGGAACCGTTTCAGGAGGAAATTTACGATTTTGGCGGAGTGAACGTTAAGTCGTGCGCATCGATCGCGCTGAAGAAGAGCGTCGAGAAGGGTATGCTGCCGCCCAGCTCGTTGGCCGTTTCACCCGGTCTACCGACGGGCGGGGCCAACTTTGCCCTACCGCCACCGTACAGTTCCGCTGCGAAGCAACAACAGGGAACACCGCAGAGGGCTCACTGGGGCGTGCCGGCGGCCATCCATCAGCAGCAGCAAATGTACGCACAACAAGCCATGAACCCGGGAAGTGGTATGCTGTTGTCGCAGGGTCAGGTCCCTGGTCCCTCGGGGCCCATTATAGGCATTGCGTCCTCGCAGCAGGTACAGATCCCGATGAAGATCTCCCACAGCCAAACGATCGCCCAGCAAGCGCAACCAGCGCTTGGTCCGCAGATGGCCAGCTCGATCGCACAGCCACCGGTTGGACATTCGGTGGCCGAACCGGCGCCGGCGGCCATGGGCCAGACTCAACAGCAGCAACCAGTGCCACAGGTGTCTAGGCCTTCAACTTCGTAGTGTTGTTTTTGTTGGTTCTCACTCACCAAGAGAGAAAGAGAGAGAGAAGGATTGCCTCACTCTCACTCTGTCGCCTTTTTTTGACTACTTTATTCGTTTGTCTTGGTTTCTTTAAGTTGTTCTTCCCTTTTTCGCGTCTTATTTGTTGTTCCCTCTTCAATCCCATGTCTTTTCTAAGTTCCTTTAGCGTGTTTCCTTTAAGTATCGATATTTTCCGATTTTACTCATTTCACACTGTTATGTTGAACGTTTTTGTGGAACGGTGTGTACTGCAACGCTTCTCTGTGTGTGTTTTTTTCGTTTGTTTCGTATTGGTCTTCAGTTTTTGTTCTTCTCTCGCTCTCTCTCTCTTTCTCTCTCTTTGTTTTCGGTTTGACGACTAGCGACAATCCATTTCTGAGGATTCCTGGTCACACAGTGGTCCTCCCTTCTCTCGGTTGAGTTTCCTTTTTTTCCATTCGAGTTTTCTCGTTTTCTCATTTTGTTGTAGCATGTCGAGTGTATTGGTTTTGTTTTGGTTTTTATCAGTATTCTTTGGTTGTTGATTACTAGGGGTAGTCCTTAATAACTCGTTGTCCCCAGTAGACTCTATTTAGCTTGCCCTTTTTACCAACATTTTGCGAAACTTTTCGCACTTTTCGTTCCGTAGATCCAGGAAACGCAACAGAACCTCGAGGAGAAGCTGCGCAAACAGCAACAGGAGAGCGAAATCGATTCCAAGTGGCTGCAGCAGGAGGAAAACAATCTGAAGAAGCGGCTCAGTCTGATAACGGCGGCCGCTGGCAATATGTCCCTCGAGCAGCAGCAGCAACAGTGCGGTGTAGCGGTTCCCCCGGACGGTGGTGGCACACCTCCGGTTAATGGTGGCGGTTCGTCTTCGCTCTCCGGCAGCTACCATTCGCAGCAAAGTCCACACTTTTCACCCCAGAACACCATGTCCGGGCCGCAAAGCTTGGGTGACCACTACCCCACCACACCGAATACGACCGATTCGAGGTAAGATGTTTCGCCTACGGGATCGTGAGTGAGCGCGACAACAGTTAGTTTTATGCTATTTTGATCTTGGTTTTCTTCCTAGGCCACACACACCCGGTTCCGGTGGTGGAATGATCAAATCGAAAAGTTCATCGATGGAACGGTGCACTACGCCGCAGTCGGGTGATGAGAAGTTTGCGGTGAAGAAGGTGGAACCGACCAAGACCATGCCGCTCGATCGGACGAACGATATGGTGTACAACGCGACCACGAGCGTGGTCAAGTCGATTATGGCACTCAGCCAGGGCGTCGATAGAGCGCAGGCACCCGAGTATCTGAATCTAGTCCGCAACGTTGGCATCGAGCTGAGGGCACTGCTGGGAGCGGTCGATCAACTGTCGACCAACTTTCCGGCGCAGTGTCACAAGTGAGTAGCCTAGTTGGAGCTCCATTTCGTCTGACAAAATATTAACCAATGTCCTCCGACACGCAGGGAGGTGGAAATGGCGCACAAAGTATTATCCAAAGACATGCACGAGCTGGTGACGGCCATGCGGCTGGCCCAACAGTACAGCGAGACAACGCTTGACGCCGATTACCGAAAGTATGGTTTGAGAAACGAAATCCGTGTACCGATGGTCCCCTAACTCAATGTTTTACCCTTCCACAGGAGCATGCTGGCAGCGGCCCACGTGCTGGCGATGGATGCGAAAAATTTGCTCGATGTGGTCGATTCAATTCGCGTCCGCTATCCGACCCTCTTCCAGCGACAAACGAGCGTCCCGGGAAGTCCTACCCAGCGGCAGCACCAAGGCAGCACTTCCGCTTCCGGCAACTCGACCACCACCGCCTATCCGTCCACCGTCCAGCCCGCGTTTGTCCAGCAGCATTCCTTCGACCACCAGTCGCTCCTGATGGGGCCCGGTGGCGAGTGCTACCAGAATCTGCAACCAAAGCATCAGCTGCTGGCCCACAGCTCACCGCCAACATCACTCACACATTCCTACGAAGCGACAGCACCATCGGCGACGACAGCCGCACCGACCCTCACGTACGTTGGTCAGCAGCAGAGCGGTATCTACGACAATGAGTGCATCATAAGTCAGCAGCCGGTGCCGCCGCCCGGGCAGGAGGTGGGCAGGTTGAAAAAACCGGTCATCGCGGCCAAACCACCGGCGGTCGTGGCGATGGCATCGGTAAAGCTGAAACCTGTCGCTGCTGTCGACCCATCCGCCGGCAGCACCGAGGGCTGCGAGATGTACTCCAATACGGGTGCCGTCCCTGGGACGGACATTAAGCTTCCCGATCCCGTATCGTGTACGATCGTGCAAGAGAATCTGCTCGCCGCCAACAACCAGAAAGTGATGGCAACGAATAAACTGTGAACGGTGGCCACTGCGAATGTTAGATGGGTGAGAACTCGGATCTCGAGAACTCGAGCGCAGTGAGCGAGAACGCACTACGTTACCTTCACCGTTGCCAGGGTATATGTTGTGGTAAGAGTTGTGTTCGGTTCGGTTTATGTACCGGAAGCGGAGAAAGCGACCTTTTTTCTACTGTTTCACCTCCATATACTCATGTTCTTCTCGATTGTGTAGCCAATGAAAATTCGGAAAATGAAAATAGCCAAAGTATAGAGACAGAGAAAAATTACGCAGCACAGTGGACGAAAACGAAACTACATTCTAATCCGCTTGAAACGCACGGGCGCTTGATTGTTAGAAGCTAAAGAGGACCGACAAGCTGTGGCTCGAAGTTTTCGATTCAGGGAGCGAAAGATAAGAAGTGACACGGATTCCAGTTTGGTGGAACGATGGTAGGTCAAAATTATAATACAGAGTGGCAAATTAAACCATTAAAGTACCATAAATGTAAGCACAAAGTGGTCGGACAAGGGCAAACAGAGATGATACGGCAAGTTGTGTAGTATGGTTTTAAATAAAATTGAACAAAACAACTGTCAGCTAAACGGATCCAGCGCTCTGACGGCTTTGTGGGGTCGGTCCGCCTCGGTTGGGTGTCATTTCGCTTGCAGACTGGTAGATAGGTGTGGACCTCTGTCGCGTATAAAGCAGGAATTGCAGATTCTAAACCCCCCGAAACACAACCACCAGCAGCAATACAATCGGATACAGAAGCGAGAGAACCGAAAAGGGCCGGCGGATTGTTTTCCGTTTTTAGAAACACCTTCGACGTACCCTGACCAAGGGCCGTGGCTTATGCCCATCTGTCGGTCAATTTTGTCAAACGTCGTATCATATAAAATGTCCCCTTCTTGGAGCAATTTAATGGTTTGCAAATGCTTTTTCCAACTCTGACGCCGTGTAAGTAGTAGCTTCGGCTGTGTTTTCCCCTTCATTTTCATTTGCTTACACTTTTAGACTAACTATCGGTGTCGCTGGGGCTCACTTATACCTCACTCATTAAAAATCTGTACACAATAGACCGCTAGACGCTTACAATAATGCATTGACCATTTGTTCGCTATTGTCTGAAGCTTGAGGGGGGCTCCCGAATGATTTTAGACTCCGTGTGAGTGTGTGTTTTATGTTACGTATCCCGGCGCTGGTCACTCCAAATGTTTGCTTTTCGTGGCGTACATTATCTGTGGCTTTCTGTTATGCTGAAAATAAAGAAAAGGAAAAACAAACATAAAATAGCGAAAAAAAGCGCAAGAAAATGCAGTATTCACAATGTATCGTGCTTAGCTAACGCTTCGAAACAGAGAGCGAGAGAAAGCGAGGAAAGCTGCTGAACTGCAGTAAGACAGAACCGGGGGACTGTACATAGTGAGACAAGAGTAGCATAGGAAATACGGTTTGTTCGTATGCTCGGGTGCATCTTCATAGCTTCAAGTCTGGGTGGTGGCAATCAATATCGGCAATAGATTAAAACATAATCCACATCCCCATAAGGTGCGATGCGAGATAACATAAATCAAAACAGAACAACGCAAGGGAAAAAGGAACCAATAACTCGGAGATGCTGCTCCGTAACACAGTCTAACGCTACCACCAACAACCAACCGATAAAAATGGACACGGCAAACCCACAACTATTACTGATAGCTACCGACTAACTTCTTACTACTCAACAAGCTCACTCCCCACCCATTTTTGTAGTTCGCTGATTGACCATTTTACTCGTAAATAAACCCTAATATTTATCAGCATAACCACTGACCTCGCGGAACGTTACTGTTGAACTTACTAACTGAACTGTAGATATCCGTCTTAACCAGTGCTTTGAATGTTAATCGTCTGAGGGATCTTCTTCTGCGTACATGATCGCACAGTGATCGGTTCGCTAGGTTCTTTGAACCTCTTCGGTCAATGGCATTGAGCGTCTTCGCCGGCGATGCTGACCGTCTCTTTAGCGGATGCGGTGTACCGAGCGCAAGAAAAGCATGATAATGAGCCGTTCTTATGGAGCGCTGCAATTGAACCACCTACCGTCGTAAACGTGCATCGTAAAACGTGGTTAAAACGATCGTAAAATGGGCATGCTGCTGGTGCTATTATTAGTCACCTATTCCTCTACGACCGATCAATTACGATAAATAAGATGGTAAAAGTTTTATCCGAAATGCTAATGTTTTGTAAAAATGTTTCAGCGGCAAATGATGGACCTTTGCCCTCCGCTTGGTGTCCCCCTATACGGAATGTGAAGTTTTGTTCAACACAAAAAGAAGCTATCGCTACATTCGGCTGAAGGTTGACCGCTTATCAGCCGACAGCAAAGAGCTTTCCATGAGCATAGGGTCGAACGGTAACAAAGAAGGATATCGTCCCGGGACACAAAAGGTGGCCCCGTGAAATGGAATGCTACGCAGCGGCTCAGCGGTGTCGTCTTATCGCTTGGTCGCCTTCCCGGGGGCGCATCGCGGATGACATCATGCTTGCCGCCGCGGAATTCATTCGCGCACCGCGCACGTGAACACACCGAAGGACGTACGATGGGCCGATGGATGGGGCGGATGAATCAAGCGATCGTTGGCAACGATCGCAGCTTCTCGGTGTTTGGAGCGTCCCAACAATTCAGTCTCAGAGATCGTGGCACGCGAAGCAGTCGCAGGTAGTGAAGGATCCACACAGCTGACGAGTGTCTACAGATTCACGGAGTCGAAAATGGTGTCCAACTCGGTGACGATCGCGTGGTTGTGCGTTCTTGTGGGCGTCACACTGTGTGGCGTGCAGGCGGATGTTTCGCACGTTGGTAAGCCGCGAAGCGTGAAGTGAATATCAATTTCTGAGATGATCGTTTGCAAGCTACGAATACCGCAGTCACAGTGACACACGGGATCACTTGTCGTAGACTGGCTGGTAATTAGCGACTTGCCCTCAGATTTACCCGTCGTGATAAAGATGCTGTCACACACAGAAAACTGCATTGTTCTCAGCGACCGGCCGATTAGGGCGATAATGATTTATTTGCGTCACGACGACCGGAAAGTGTGAAAATCTGGTGACTGGCTATTCCGCATCCATTTACTGGCCGGTGAGCGGTTAGTTAGCTTGGGAATATGTTTTATGTGCTCTCGGCAGTGAGTGGCGAAGGGGAACCGTTGTTGATAGGATCGTCTCTGCAAATGCAGACCAATCCTTCTGCTTACTGTGACAATTGATAATAATGAAATAGTTAAATGATTTTGCATATGCATATCATTAATGACCGAAAAAGGCAACAGAGCCGTAGATAGCCTACGGCTTAACCGGTTTTACCATTTTTTTGATCGTGTGATTTCTGCGACGAACCGTTCCGTGCCGTAGTGAGTCACTTTGATCCCTCTGTTCCATTCTCTATGGAAGAAGTCCATCGCGAGCAGAGCGCGATTTGTTTACGCAAAGATCTCAAAGAGCCGAGGTCCGATTCTGCGGCCTTGATGGCTCTCTGAACTGGTTCCGGCTCGGCTGATCGGGATTGCAAGACAATTCCTTCTTCGGGCCACTGTTTTCTTCTGCTGCTGCTGTTGCGGTTGCTCCCGGATTCGTAGCGTCTTAACGCCGGTGAAGTCATCGTCCGAAAGAGCACCGTTTTCTGGCCCTACTCGGCGGCCCGTTGGGCGCTGGGAGGGTTTTCATAACGGGAACACGGGGCCGCTCTGCTCGTTAGTGGCGCGTGTCGCGATGATTAATTGTCTGCGTTTTTTCGGCGGAGGTGGCTTACGAAAGCGACTATTTATTTGCCCCCGGCGTCTTCCGAAGGCCTACGAGGCGGAGGTCAGGGATGTCCGGCTGACCCGACGAGTGGAGCTAGAGTTTTGTTTTTGGCGGGGCCACTTAAGGTAGGTGAACTTTGGCCGTCCTTAGCCCCGTTTGCGTCCGCGGATGGAACTTATCTGCGACGTCCTCTGGTATACAAATTTTTTGCGATGGCTCTTGTTTGTTGTAGGTTTAGTTAAAAAATTATGTTTTTAAACTGTAGTTCACCAGAAGAGCAGTTATTCGAGAAGATAGCGTAAATTGTTCGAACGGTACAAGGACATACCACCAGATGGCAACCCTTTTGTTGCTGAAATATTTCGTATTTAAATATTTCATGAAAGTTGCATAAGAAAGGGAACGGAAGGGATCGAAAGGGAATGAAAGGGACGACTCTTATTCCGGTACTGCACAATCCATGGGACATTCTCCCGAACATATGTTGCCCTGTGACGATTTCAAACGTTAGCCGGGCAAACCTTATAGATTGTGTTATTTATTGTGATTTGGTACCCTGTGTTCCATGTTTATGTTCCGGCTTGCGGCTTGATTCCCCCTGATTAACAGATTAACAGGCTACCTTCTCCATTCTTAAAACATTCGTTTTCCCTTTTGCTGCAATCGCAAGGGCCATCCCTTGAACCGGCTGATTGGTACCCTCCATCGCCGCCACGACTGAATGATTGATGTGTTATCTCGCATTCGTCGAACCTCATAATCAGCGCTGCCGTGGGCCAGTGCTCGACGATGCTCACTACCGGTGCCAGCATCCAGTCAGAGATAAGGGGATAGTTGACTCGTCGCTTCTAAAGGAGCTACCGGAGGCTTGGAAGCAATCAATTACCCAGTCCCTGTCAATAGACCGCAAAGTGATCGGGCGATCGGAGCGTGTAATCGTTCCAAGGTTGCGATGATCCACCATTTCGCGTTGCGGCAATAAATCGTCACGGAGGTTGGGAGGCCGAATGCGGCTGACAACTTCCGGGACCCGGACCCATATGCCCTAAGGGCATCGGTCATTCTTCTCTCATTCTCAATTCCTTTTGTGTCGCCCCACAGCCGGCCAGGAAAATCCCGTCACGGATGTGTGCCTTTCGTGCATCTGTGAAGCGTCCAGCGGTTGCGATGCCTCCGTCCGGTGCAGTGGCGACGTCTGTGGAATGTTCCGGATCACCTGGGCGTACTGGGCCGACGCCGGGAAGCCGGTCCAGTTGGGCGATTCCCCCGACTCGCAGCACGGTAGGATCGTGTTACCGGACCGCGGGCTCCGCGGGGTTTGATTGCATTATTAATGTCACCTCTCTTTGCCGATTGCAGCGTACGCGAATTGCGCCAACGAACCGTACTGTGCCGCCCGTACCGTGCAGGGTTACATGAGGAAGTTCGGACAGGTGAGCGAGTCCTTCGGGAGCGATGAAAATCAGGGGATTTATTGTGGTACCCTCTTTACCCTCCGACAGGACTGCAACGGGGATGGTGTCATCGATTGTTTTGATCATGCGATTATCCATAAGCTTGGTGGCTACAACTGCAAGAACCAAGTCCCGATCGTCTACCAGTCGAAGATCGACGAGTGCATCCAGCGGAAGGCCGTCGAGTACTGGGCTGGCCAGCAGCAGCAGTAGGATTAAGGCCGATCGAGCCATGGATCACGCAATTGGTCGAAGAAGTCCATCGGACCTTCTTTCAATATTTATAATAGTCTTAGGGTTGCGAATGTCATCTCTCTCTCTCTATGTTTTGCCCCAGAAGCATTAGTGGCGAATGTGGCGAAGCGGCAACAATGAAGCACAATGATAAACGCTCAACCATCTTTCTTTAATTTCTTGGCTCTTGACCGTATTTTTATTTTTAACATATTTTTATTTTTCAAAAGCTAGTTCTGGTAGCTACGGGGAAGTGGGTTTCGGTTTGTGGAACTTTCTCCGCATCTCCGCCGTTGCGATTTAAAAAGGTAACGTCGTAATAAAAACAAAACACAAAGTACTGGCCCTCGTGCCTCGTGCCTCAGGGTCAATGGAGTTTGTAATGTTCGTCTTAAAACACTAACATTCTCGCTTGCGCCTCTCATTCACAGTGGCTTTTTACACACCCTAGCCTTAGATAACAATCATCAACAGTAAACATCGGAAGCCGCCGGTCCCTTTTGTGGTAGAAAAAATGTTGCATCTGGAACGGGTTCGCGGGTTCTAGAGATTTGGAATTAAAAACGGTCTTCATCGGTAGCCGGAGCCGGAGCGGGAAGGGTTTCTTTAAACGGTTCGGAATTTTACGGCACGGAGAAAGAAGTCCGAATTGGACGCGGCATCGAGCTCATTACTGCGGATGGTTCCGTAATACTATTTGTTCGATCTGAAACCGTCGGTGAACAGCCGTGCGCCAATCGCATAACAATCTTCAAGGACCACCAAAAGGGTATAAAACAAAACAATAAATAAATAAAACCGATAACCGCAACCCTTACGTCCCGGCAGGACACACCAATCTACGGAACTCTTCAAAGATCAACTCTCTCCCCGGAACGGAGGTAATGGCTTTTTATTGGTTGGAGTAACTGTTTGCTGTGTTCCAGTGGCCGCCCGCCGTGGACTACATTAACTAACACGCAGTCTATTCTATAACAAGGTTCCTGATTTATCGAAACGTACTTCGCTAGGGCTTTCCTGTGTGCGTGCGGGAGTACCGGTTGATTCTGGGGGCATCCCGCCGTGCCGGAAGTCGTCGGAAACACGGTTCTCTGTGGTGGCTCGAAATTGACTGGATTGAGTCGCGTACTTATACTTCGAACCCTCGCCCCGGGAGCCCAGTTTCTAAAAGTCCGGCCGTCCGGCGGACAAGACAAGGGGCTGTTGAATGTTTTAGAATGTATTTGGCATCTGGATAGTGTGGACCTTCGATAGCGGGCAGTTTTCTCTACCGAGTTCTACTTCTAGTGTTTCCGGCTTCCTTTTGTGTTTTTACCGCAAATATGCAACGTTACGCACTTAAGCTTAGCTTCGGTACTACTATTTACATCGAATAGATTTATTGCTCTGTGTTTTACTTTGGGGGACGTTTAGTTTTTGTCTTGTATGGCTCTTGGGATACCAGCACCTGCTTCGACGATGCTTTTGGAACGGAATCACTACCGTGTCGGGGAGGGTTTAATTTCTGTGGGGGGCTTGATACAGTTGGGTTTGAGCTTCACTTAGCTGATCGCGTTTTTAATTGATAGCAAAACCTACATAATCCACTGCACGGCGAATCGCGGTCGCGGTTCCCATTTCACTCGGTCATGGAGATTGCCTTCAGTGCGCGACAAAACTTCCAGTTAATTTCATAAGGGTTTTCTTCGCTTAACGCTGCTTCGTCCTATTTAATCCATTTTGGTTTTTATTGATTTACATTTATTATTTGATCGTGCCAACGCAATGCCTTTTAATTGTTAAGGGTTTGAGTATTAACTTTGAGCCCTGAATGAGATTTAAAAGTGTGCCCGTTCGGATCCGAGCAACCCGCGAACTACACACCACGCGAGTGGAAACCCTATCACAGTGAGCTTTTGCTGTTTTCACATTACGTGTCCAGTGCGTCAGTGAGAGTGTGATGTGATCCTTTTGTCGCCTCGTTATCGTTGTTAATTATGTGTAATCTTGGCTAGTAAACTTTCTGTGGAAAACGAACCGATTGTTTGAAGGTCGAGGGACTTAACTGATGGTCTGTGTCATCACCGGGCGGAACTAGTAGCCTGGCACTCGGAAGCGAGAAGCGGATGTCACACTTCTCGTGGGGATATTAAAGTATAGAACTAGAGAGAGCGAGCGATAGAAAGAGAAGGAGAGAGGTCCTGAGACAGGGTGATCCTATACAGTCAATGGACGTGGGGAATGGTTGCACAGTTTCGTCTTTCGTGGTGGGAAATGGTTTCTACTCTGGCGGTCTATTCGTCTGAAAGCGATGCGCTTCGGAATTTTGCGTGTGCCTGTGTGAGGGTGTGCGTCGGTGTTGTGTAAAAAGAATCGCCCTAAAAGAACGTTAAAATTTCCTGTTCGCGAGCGCACATCTTTGTCGTTGCTAGGATACGTTACGTTGTCGATTGGCCGCTGTGAGCTGTGCGTGGGCTTTCTCCCTGATCACGCGTGGCACCTTCTACTATACAGTGTGTGGACACAGCTTTAGGAACGTAATTGTTACATTTATTGCAACTACCACTACTACGACTACCGCCACTACTACTACTACTACTACTAATACTACTACTGATGCTGCTGCTGCTGCTCTGATCTGATCCTCCAGCTCGCGAGGATCAGCTGCTTGTTTAACAGGTGGTGATCGCACGACGATGTGTTCATAACACGTCCTCGAAACTTTCCGAACGAACTGTCCTCCGTTCGCTTCGTGCGCGATATGTATGTTTGTTGGGGTTTTCCCTTTCGCTAACTCTTACTACCGGGAAGCGGGTTTTTTTTGTATACGTTGGATCGACTTATTTATAGGGTACTTTCGAATTGGGCGCCTCCACCAGATTGGGATCGTTTGTTGACTACGGCTGATTGATTCGGAAAATCGAAACCACAACCAGGCCGTTCGTTTCAGTTTTCAAGCAACACAGCAGCCACATACTCCCCACCGGAATCAATATGATCCATCGATCGTTCGACAAGCGACGCTTTGTAACCCCCTACAGAGAAACCACAGCTCGAGCCAATGTCCGTACTCCGTCGGCATCCTTGTATCCCTTTTCTTTCGCCCTCAATATACAGCCCAGGTTGTGCTTTGGAAGCTAAACTCGCCCGTCCCGCGTGCCTGTGTCACGATCGCACGCTTTACTTGATACCGCTACCACCTTCGTGCGCCAACAGTGCCTCCTTGGCTTCCTTCTTGCTGCGCTTTTTCTCCTCCTTGGCCAACATCTTCGCCACCTTTTCCTCCTCTTTGGCGATCCGCTTCTCTTCCTGTGAAACACAAATATTCAACCAATGATCAGTTCGCCGTTGACCCCGCCAGTTGGATTCCGCCCTACCTTGCGCGCTTCCTTTTCCGCCTTCGCCTTGGCCTTCTCCTCTTTCTTCTTCTTCTCGATCGTTTCGTTCTTTTTATTGTCGTACTTTTCGTCCTGCTTGGCGTGGGAGCCTGCGGTGCCGACGGGACCACCTCCACCACCGGTTACGGTGCTGCCCCGAGCACCGAGCCCCGACGGTCCCGCCAGCGAGGTGCAAGAGCTGGCCGAAGACCCGGCCGAAGAGCTGGCCGGCAGAACGCGAGCCTTCGGGGTGGTCGCGTTGACGGCCGTGATGAGCGACGTGGTGACCGGTTTCCCGGTGGCCATGTTGGTTTTGTTGATCGGCGACTTGGACGCGACCGGTGCAATCTTGGCGTTTAGCCCCAGCTTGGATGGGCCACCGCTTTTGCTCGGCGCCTGGGGGCCAATCTTTTCCACCGCCATCAGCGGTATCGATTCGACCGGGTCCGCCGGTTTGCCCGGTGCCGTGTAGTACCTGTCGGCGAAATCGAACGGCAAATATTCGGTATCAGCAACCTGAGTTTAACACCGCAGCCGTACATCGAGCGCCATTTTTTTTATTTTATTCTTCTTTTTAGGTGAACAAACTGCATCACAGGGCCACTTCGTTTTCAAATTAGCTCCCCAAGCGAACCGAAACCGGTCTAAGCCTTGCGACACTGTTTGCATACATTGAGGCGCAAACGACATATTTTTAGGTCGGTTTTAGGACTAGGGACTTTTTTGAAAGTTTTGATTTTTTGCACGTGTTTTGATAAACTTCAACATTTTATGTGTTCAAGTATACTAAATAACTTTTTTTCGCTATTTAAAGGTATTTAAACGCCTGAGCTATGCAATCGGCATGACACTAAAATATTTTAATACATAATCGTCTGCAAATATCGAACTTCTGATAAAAATCTAATGCATTATGAGTGTAAAGAAGGATATAAAATGATCGGGGAGCTTTGCCTATTGAGTTTGTGGGAATTTTAATTATTATTACCATCCGAAGTAAATACAGGAGGCTAAAAATTCGGATAGCCAACTTATCTATTTTAGGAAAATATAACTAAAATCCTCTTTTTTTTTTAAATTGTTTTAGAACCGCCTGTTCCCCATAGTGCAATGTTGTCACTCTTCGGGGCGGCTAACAAAGTTACAGTTTGCTCTCCGAAAGCCGGAGATTATTGCGCATCCACACAGTTCCCGAGTTGTTGGCGCCGTGCCAGCGCACGAACTTTTCGCAACGTGGAGGGCCCCCGTGGTTGGAGCCACCTTCCCCGGCCAAAGCAGGGGGTTAATGAAAAATGTAAAACCTTGTCCGAGGGTGAATGTTTGCTGTTCCGTTGCCACTTGCAGCCAGCAGAGCGGCACGCCATGTCGTACTGTGCCG
The DNA here is from genome assembly GCF_943734635.1 of Anopheles cruzii. NCBI lineage: Eukaryota > Metazoa > Arthropoda > Insecta > Diptera > Culicidae > Anopheles > Anopheles cruzii. The sequence goes on along the minus strand of NC_069144.1, from coordinate 10,134,919 downwards.
CAGCCGGACTCTACGGAATCAAATTTTGGACTTCAGGTTGACGGGCCTTTCAGAACGGAAACGGAACTGTCAGCGCAACAAAAAAAAAAAAACGGGAAGAACTTTGGCCATGGTGGCCACGAGAGGCCCGAGAGAGATACTTTGAGCAGCCGAACAACAACAGCGCCGGCCACCACTTTGTAGCTTTGGTTGGCCGTCGACCAACTTCGCGTGCTTGGCGGCGGGGTGTTGCATAATTTGTTTTGTGATTTTCGGTTTGGGGGCCGGGGTTCTCGACACTGCAACAATGACAAGGTGGGGAGGTGCCACTTACTTGAACCGGGCGCCCGGATTGGCCGGCGACGGTGTCCGGTGGCGAACGGGGCTCTTGAACTCGATGATCGGCGGTAACCGATTTGGCATCTCCGGAAGGCGACTCTGCAAAAAGTAACCGGGTAAGACTCCAGGAAGACTGTGATTCTGTAATCGAGGGGTACCGGTACCTTCATGTAGTATTGTCCCTTTTTGTGGTAGTGCTGGTAGGCTGGATTGCGCGGGATCGCACCGAGGCATCCGCTGGTGCTGCAGCTGCTGGAACATCCGGGGCCGCCACCACCGACGACGCCCCCCGCACCGTGCTTGTGGCCGTGGTGGTGGTGGTGATGATGCAGCGAACCGTCCGTGCTGACCGAGGACGTGGAAGACATACCGGATGTGCCGGACGTGCCGGAGCAGCTCGACATGTTCGAAATGCCCGAAACGCACGACGATCCGGAGCTCATCGAGTACAGGCTGGCGGACTGGGTGACGCGCGCATCGACACTGTACGAGCTGGCCGACCCCGGCACGCTCCAGCTCTTGCTGCCCATCGAGTAGCTGCTGGCCGAACCCTGCAAGCGCCACGACGTCGAGCCGGACGTGAGACGGTTGATGCGTGCCCTGCAAAAGACAGCAAAAGATCGATTACCGTATCCGTGACGGTCCACCCGGACGGGTGGCTCTTACCGGCAGATCACACAGCGCAACGGCAGCAACCGCTGGGCGACTGCACTTTGGATGGTTTTCACGAAGCACCTCCGGCACACGACCCGGTGACCGCAGGGCGATGTCTGCATCGTGGCCCGCGCATTGATGCAGATCACACACTCGTCCTCCTGCGATGTAGGCGGCTCCAGCTCGCTTTCCTCCAGTTTGCTGAGCAGCTTTTCCTGCAAGAAGGAAAAAATTTACATTACTAACCGGCGTCTTCCTTCCTTCTAATACTATGTCTGTCGTGGCTCTAAGGTTCTGCTCCGAGGAGCGCCATAGAAAAGCCCTCCCTAATCGGCGGAAGTGAGTCGTTTCCGATACCCTCGCCGTGTCTCTGAGCGTCTTCAAGCCATGAAGTGAAAAGTGAGGTTAGGTCACGCTTCACCAGGACGAAACCACTGACTGACTCATGGGGCAACCCACCGGGGCTGACCCAGCGGTCCAATTGATTCTTCTCTTTCACCTAACGACTAATTATGACCCCGGCACCGGCCGGACAACCTCTTCCGACAGGGCACGCCAACTTGCAAATCCTTTCTTCCACCGCCAGTGCCTTCCCAGTGACCCCCGGGATCCCGGGTTTGCGGTCAAGTCAGGCGAAAGGTCGTGTGAGGTTATGTGCCCCACGGAGCGCGCCAGACGGAAGCAATTATTATTGCATTTGCCGACCCCAGCCCAGCCCGGGCACCGCGTTTGACCGCGAAAAGGATTTGCCACACGTCTTGGGTGCTTGTGGCCTGGCTTGGCCTGGTGCATTTGCAGCAAATTAGTTCGCCCCGGGGCACACTTTGGCACACCTTTGCACTGAGAAGCCACTTTGGTGAGCGAGCATTTCGGTAAGCCGTAGACCAGGCGGCGTTTGACGTTTGGATAGCAACCATCGGCCGGCAACACATCGTAATAGGCGTGTTGCGGTGATGGTGATGGTTAGGCATTTTGGTTACCATGTGTTTTTGGTTACCAGGAAGACACACACAGTCACCGGCGCCCGGCAAGGGTTCAAGGTTCGGGCCTGTGGGGTTGTGGCCTGCACTAAAACGGTTTTTGCACACCCATCGGCCGTGTAGCGGTTGTTGGGCTTCTATGCATTTTTTTTGTCGTCAACCTGTTGTGCTTGGGGTGACACAGGAAATGTGTAAATAATTACAGCACATGTGCTTCGAGATGGCCGCAAGATATGCGAAATGTCAAACTGTTCGCACGACAATAAATCAACACGTCGTACAACGGCAGGTCAACGACCACGGCTTGCTACGACGGCCCAAGATGGCAGCCATCTAAAGTGAACGATAAATGCACGCGTAAAACGCTCGACTAATTACCGGTTAAAGGGCTAAATAGAGGCATTATACCATTGGCTGGCTTACCATGTCGAGACCCAGCACGACCACTTACTAACGAGCCTAATAAGACACGCGGAAGATACGCGGTGCCGTCCTCATCGAGAGGAAGATCTGGTTTAGTTTACGGCACACATTTGGTTACGGCAATATCGATACGGTATGTCTTCATAGCGGAGAGAATTGTCTCATTCGAGGGGATGCCGCGTTCGGGTCAAGGTGCCCGGCGTCCGCGGGTGATGAAAACATTAGCTACTACGTCTCCCAGAAGGGAGGCCCAAGTCTGAAGTCATAATATGGGGACCCTTCTTCCATTAGAGACCGGTTATGTGTGTGGCCCTCAAAACCTAAGCCTACCTGTGGAGTCAGGTCGGGCAGATCGAAACGATCACGGCTCGCTACACGACTAATCCAAGCCTTTTACACGCGCTGGCCCTAGCGATGATCATGACGATCGGTGACGATCTGGGCAACTAGAAATAGCTTGACCAGCGCAGCACAGCGGAGAGGATAAATACATGGGGAGATGTCGCTAGCATCAATCCACGACGCAGTCACTCATAACCTTACTTTCAGCTGTTTAACGTTAGCTCAAAACAACCCCGAAACCGTCACGAGTTGGGCAACCTTCATCAATCTCGAAACTTCAGCGATCGACAGCCGACGACGACGACGACGACGCCGGGCCTTGGCTAAGGTCAAGTTCGGTTCGGGACGTCGATAATTGAATGTTGAGCACATAGCGCCGTAGCCACTAGCCTAGGCAACCGTGGACCTAGACCGTGGCCTCCCCGAAAAGCAGCACGCGTTCCCAGGCCCCAGCAGTGTGTAATGCTCCTACCCCAGAGCGCACGCCGCCGCGTGCAGCATACCACATGAGATACGTTCGTTTATGCAGCTGCTGCTGCGCGACGGACGGGGACATTGAGAGGGCTTCATGGGACGTGTCTGGTGTTGGCGCAAGTTGTTACGCAGCTCAGAAGTGAATATTTGACTTTGATTCAAAAAAGAGGCCGATAACTCAAGCGGATCGCTAGGTCCTGGCTACCTCAAGGACTAAGCGCCCGATCGAAGCTTCGATTTCCGGTGTCAGGTCTTCCGTACTCTGCTTGCTGATAGTCTGCCATATTAGACATGCTGGTCGCCGGCACCGCAGCAACGGCAGCAAACAGGAAGACCTATCGGTTACGATCGATTGTTTAACGTTTGGCACACCGGCACTGGCACCGGCACGAAACCGGTTTCGGCTGGTGCGGCAGATGAAATTCGGGCTCTTTCGCCAGCTAGGAGATGAATTTTAATACTGATCCACCGCCGGCGCTATTGTTTGTTCCTAGATGACGAGATTCTCGCGGGATTTGCATATCTTTGCGCTGGTACCGTTAACCAATGGGGGCACCTACGCTATCGGTTGACGCGGGTGTCCACAAGGCCAGCAGGATGTGCCTTCCAAGAGGCTCGACGCGCTCGACTGTCACAAACCGACATGACCAAACCTTCGACCGTTTTGTGGCGCGATACTTCCCCTTAGCCGAATCAGCATATCGACCTGTTGGCACCTCAATTAATTCGTCCACTTAAAACCGATGTTCCGATGGGCCAATAAATCATGTGCTTCTTGCCATCGCTTAAGCGTTTCTTAATCGTCGGTGCACTCGGCTACCAGTCTGACGAGGTAAGGTTTAATTAAACGATTTGCATTCAACGGTGTGTTTGGTTTGTCCAATGTACCGATCAAGACCTTGCCGCCCGGCTTTCTCGGCTTGTTCTCGTCATGCCGAGAGTGTGTGACGTGGCGGAAGTCACTCTTCCCGGACCTCTGACTGGTTTTTCCCATTTCTTCCCCATTGATCGATGCTCATCGATCTGCGTTCGACGCGTCACCGCAGTACGCCACCGGAACACCGGGGCCCGTAATTGAAGATTGGCCCGAGAAGCCCCTGAAAGTTGCGCCACAGCCATTTTTCGGCATCCGTGTCACGTGTCGGAAACGAGCCGCCCTAACCCGGATTGCCTTCCTCGGAACGGACCGGCCGGTTGAAGGTAAGTTGAGGTCCGTTTTAATCGCCTTTACTGTCACGTTCTAAAGCAATTTGAGTAACTCAATGTTTTTTGTTTTCTACTTTTAGGTTTGTTTTAACGATATTGGTCGAAATCTAAAGTCGGTCACTTTAGCCATCATCTTTACCTTCAATTTGTGACGGGAATTCTTTTGGCGTATCTGAAGTTTCTTGTTTGCAATTGGAATGTTTGTGTTTCTATTTTTACCTCTATTTTTACCTCTAAAACAAACTCATTTTCACGATGAAAATGTTTTAATTTCCTTAAAAACACAAATTTTAGGTGATATTGAAGGCATTTTAGGTATTAAAAACACGTGTGTCCATTTATAATATTGTAAATTGCAACTAAAAATATCCTTGACAGCGGTCAATCAATTTTCCAACCCCAGCCATTAAATACTAAACTACGCCAATCGTAATTAGTGTAGAAACGCAAAGAGAGTCCGCGCCCGCGTTTGATAAATGATTTCCCAGACCAGGACGATGAGACAGGCGGATTCAAATCACTCCCGATTATCACACATTATTCTCGTGTCCGTGCCGCCGCACCTCGCGGTCGCATCATCGTGTCGTGTCGTGTTGAGTGGAAGTAATTTTTCAAAATATGTTAATTGATATTAGTTCCACGCCGTCGACTGGCGGCGCGGGTGAGCCTGTTCGCCTCCAAATTGCCCAGCGGCGGCCCGGTTTGTATCCTTTCTGCCGTGCGCGTTGTTGTGCATTGTGACGGGAGAGTCGATAGCAGCTCCAGGGGGCTCCAGGCGCCCACGGTGGGCTTCGGGGCTTCCCCACATGGTAAAATATGGTGCAGCGCAATTGTGCGCTGGCTCTGCGTTGCATTTTGTAGCCCTTATCCTGGGGCAGGGCAGAGCAGGAACGGCTGGCTGGAAGCTCAACCGGAAGTGATTCACGAACCCGGGTGGCGGGTGTGTTGATGGTGTAACCCGCATCGGGCGGACGCTTAACGACGCTTATTGCTGGCACTGGTGACGGTGATGATGATGATGATAAAGGCGGCGCTGGAAATTGGCCGTCCAACACACAGATGTGCGCGAACGTACTAAATTAGGCGAGCTAACTCAATTTGCTCCGCCAGCCACATCCTCGGGATAAAGGATCGGCACCGGGAGGTGGAGACTTATTTTCTGGCCAACTCCGGCCACAAGCCGAGGTCTGTTGTGGCAGCGTCACCTCCATTGGGTGACCTGAATGGGGCTTAAATTGTGTCATTTTAATTCGGTTAGCCGTGGGATTTGCAGTTTATAAATGGGTTGGGCGCCGCGCTCGGTAGGCACCGGCTTAAAGGCGCATCTACTGGGTTGTTTGATAAGTTTTGCGGTTCGATAAGAAGAACACAAATTCAGGGTTTGAAATACACTTTATTAGTCACTATGGTCTACGTATTTTTTCTACGATTTCAGATGTTGTTGCGGTTTTTACTAAATATTACTACTAACTACGTATTTATTGATGTTTCTGGATATCCGTATCTCTGATATTTTCTTTTTTCCGCATCTCCTACGGAAGCTGTTATTGAACTGCAAAACTAATCGAACAGTCTGGTAATTGTGGAGACAACAATTGTTTTCAGTGGTTGGGAAAAAGTTTTCCCTTTCTTCATTGGCTCCACAATGTGGCACATTTATTCAGTGTTTTGCAATGAAGTTATCATCACGCCACGGGGGCTTGGTTTCTTCACCAACGGCCCAACATTGGATTACGGGGGCAGATGCGCGGCTAATCTTGTTGACGCCAGCCATTCCGCCATTCCGTGTCGTGTTATTAATCAATTCGATCAAGCCGCAACGAATTGCAAACGATGGCACCACCAGACACCGCTTTCGTCAGGTGCCTTGTTATGCTCCTGTGGCCTGAACCCGAAGGGCCCGATCGATTTCGGAACCGGGTGCCATCAAATCGTAGGAAGCGGGCGCGCGCCGTCGTCGTCGGTACCCTTCGCCCAAGGGCTCGGCCCGGCTTGGCCCGGCGAAGGGCACGAACCGCAGTCGGTCAGCGGGTTAGCAAACGCGCAGCGCCCGGAACCGGTCCGGAACGGGCGGCGCTCACCACCCGATCACGTAGCATCGGTGACCGTGAAAATCTAATGCTCACAGTGCCGGTGTCGGCCCCCTCTCCATACCGTTACGCTCCGAAGTGCCGACGCGACGCGGCGACTAACCGACTAACGGGCCGACAGTATCGCGGTGATCGTCGTGTGCGCCACTCGATTGCTCGTGACTCGCGAACGGCCAACAAACTTTCGGCGTGAGTGTTACGAATTGTCGGAGTTCGAAAAGAAAACGCCGACGAAACTCCGGAAGACGTTCGTCGCTTGTTTCGCTCGTTCGCATTTCGACGCAAGTCTTTCGTACGCCAGGCGCATCAAAGCTGACGGCGCACGCGGCGCGTTGATATTAATACAATCTGTTCGTGGAGTGCTTGTGAAACTGTCGACTCGACACCCCAAACACAGTGTGGCCCCCAGCAGCGGCAGTTTTGAACCAATTTTAATGACAACAACCTGGTGCGATCGGTGGCCGTCTCTGTGGTGACCGTCCCCGTAACGAACAGAAGGACAGGGCAGAGCAGGTGTTAATCTCTCTAGGTCCAAAAACAGAGCCCAAAGCTTGTTGCTTTCGGGCGCTCGATGGATGCAGATTGCACGCCGCGCCACGGCAGAGCTCGCGGAGTTGTCCACGCAGAAGGCCCGCGTGTTGCAATCGGGCCACCGACCACCGAAAAGCCCACTAATCGATGTCGCACGGTCGTTTTTCGACCCTTGGCCGCGTCCCGCGTTCAGACGGGCGCGCCGTTGGCATTGAATCGCGATCGCGGACGATCGTTTACACGGTCGTGACACTGAGTGCGTTTCGGAGTGGAGTTTGGGATTTTTTTTCGAAGGCTTTTCTTCCTCGATTGCTTTGATTGATTAAGGGTTTGTTTTGAGTTTTCGATTCGAAAAGATCGTGCTGTCCTTGTTATGGCTGTTTGGTTTCTTTCTCACTCTCAATCGGTTTTTTATCGGTAATAAACCGATTCAGGCCGCATTCGGAGACCTGCTCGTGAACATTAAAAGGTTCCACTCGAGTGCCTAATGTAATGGGCGAATAGTTCGCAATTAGGGGAGATGGATAAGGATCCATCTAGTTCTGCGATCCGAATCTAGTTTCTTTACTCAACAATTTAAAATGTAATGTACTCCTTAATCGGAGCCCTAAACAGATCATTCTAAAATTCAGCTAAAAATTGAGCAAAATGACCACCAAATAGAGCAACCAAAATTGGCCACTTTCGCACTAAATTCCCCCCACACACACACACACGCAACTTGCCTGTGAGATAGCGATAAGCGTGTTTGTGTGTCCATTGCAAAAACTGGCCACCAGAACCGTCAATTCCGCGGTGCGCGTGCGCACGGTGCTTTAGACCAATTTAAACCAATTGTGCCGTGGCCAACCCATCGGCCATTTATCATTGCGCCGACGCGCTTTCTGTCCAACTCACTGACGCAATGACCGCCCTCCATCATTTGGCTGCCTAAACGGTGGCAATTTGGTGTAACCCACCGCCGGTGGTGCACCATTTTCGCAGTCGCTTCTTCGGCGTGTCGGCCAAACAGACACAGTTTTGCGTGCAAAAAGCAAACAATCCAATTATAGTCCATCAACGCCGCCCGGCATGCGTGACACAATTATTTGCTATCAATCCACCCTCGGCTCGGCCGATTTTAATGTGGCTTAAAGTAGTTTCGGAGCCCCTCTCCGCTGCTCAAACTGCTGCCGGAAGTGCCATCAGGACAGTGAAAAGGCAACCCGCAGAGGTTCGTTTTCAAATCGGCCCCATTCTGGGAATGTAAGTCGGGTGAGCGAAGCTTCCGGATTTCCGGAAGCGAATGAAAAAAGGCTCCGCTCCAGGCGGCCTCGTGTGCAACAATAATGGCCGCAGTGGAAAAATTTCTTTTCGAAACTCGGAGCGAGGGGCGAATACTCGGGGAAATAACTTCTGCAGTGTGCTGCTTTGCGTGGCCGCGGGCGTATCATTCGGCGCGTCGGCTGTCTGTCTGCCTGTCGCCCGCCGCCGCGCGTCGTACGCGATGTCGAAAAGTTCGAAACATTTGGTGCAGTATCCGACGTCCGACGGAACGAATGGCCGTCGGACATATGTGTGCACACGTCTATTGATTTATCGGAGATTCATTTCCACGAAAACAGCCCGCCGACGGAACGGAACACTATTAGGACCATATTAGTGTGTGCGCGTGTGTGTGTGTGTGTGTGTGTGCCGGCGTGCCGGAAGACTCCTTTGTGTGCCATACTTTCAAGCGATTTCCAAGGAAAATCGAACACTACACCCCACCAGGCACGATGGTTCTGAGCGAAGGACAGCTGGCCCTCTGCACGGTGTTCACCCTTTGGCTGGGTAAGTTCCCCACGAAGTATTGGATTCTAGATTTAAGTTCCACCCAGGCCGTGCCTTGCCGTGTCTGGTACTCGTTAAACCGTCCGGGACAAACATGTCCCGAAAAAGGGGAAGCGTTACAAAGCGAACGGGAATCCCTTTCGAATCCGATCGTTGACCCACTGAACGTACGATGCGACCGTCAAGTTGCGTTGCGAACAAACAGTTATTGCAACGACAGGGCGAGCGTCGATTGACCCGATTGCATCAGAGTCTGGGCTTGGCTGGGTCGCGGTCGCGAAACACTCGTCGGCACCTCGGTGTAAGTAGTGTGCTAACAAATGCTGCAAACAGCCCGGGTTTTTGCAAACCAAGCATTCCTGTGCCCGGCGGCCGACGTATGTGGCCGACAAGGGTTAGAGGTGCTTCGGTTGGATTTTAGGTCGACAGCCGGCCGGCGAAGGCCATCGGAAGTTAACGGAGCGTGCGCGGGTTTCTTTATTTATTATTATTAAGTTTGTTTAATATTGAATCATTTTATTTAAAATCCACTGCACTGAAAGTCAATACGATTATTGTTTGGCCTTATTCTATTATAATTTTCTGCAGGTATTTATTAATCAGGCCTCTCTAGGCCACATTTTAATGTGCGTGTGTGTGTGTCAAGTTTGGTTGTTTCAAATTAGATTAAGTCCCAGTCTCCATTTCCATCTGCGCTGACATTGTCCTTCGTGAAGGTTTCCGATCTCTCTTCAAAATCAAAGTAGGCTCCTGCTGCTTGACCGTCAGCAATAGCCACAGCTATGCGAACCCATTCGACACAGCCGTAACACGGTCCTTCCTGCATTCCGATCCGAAAATCGCATAGACTTTCAATTAAATCCCTTTCAAGTCCGTCTGTCAAGATCGCCGAAGATGCGTAATGCGTACCTAAACTTCACCTTCAAGCTTTAGTGCTTGAGCAGTGCCCAAACCGCCTCAACATCCGGAGCTCTCTCGGGGGGAGACTAAACGGGCACATTATGTTGCCACGACGGAACACCGGATGATCCAAAATCGACCGTCTCAGCCGTTGGGGCGCCCAGCACCGGGCACGGCCACGGCACGGACACTAATTGATGTTTATCAAATTACTAATTCAATAAGTGCGCCGACGGTCGCATGGCACTACGGTGTCAGCCATGTCAGTACCTCATTCGCAGCCAGCTCTCGACCGACCGTCAGCATCATCCGTCGGGCTGAGAAAATGTGAGAGCCTTCGGTGGCCTTCGGAACGGATCGAAGCACACACCGGCGCGCTTCCTGCCCTGACCCGGGTCAGCTTTATGCCGTATCACCGTGTAGAGAGTGACAATGGCCGGTGCGGTGCAGACAACGTGCCATTAAATCAATTACACGCGATGACTCGCGCGGCGCCGATCACGAGATCGCGAGATCGGGTGACCCACCGACCGTGTTTAAATCGTGGTTCGACCCTGCTAATGCTATTCTAATGATCACTCGAATCGCGTTGGCCTTAATCGCGGTCGAAAGTTTGCGTTACGCACACTTTCTATTACTTCCATTCCACGGGGTGGCCAAAACCCCGCCATCGAGGCGGCATCCGGCGCACGTAAACGTTGTCGTACTTAAATCAAAATAACACCCCAAATTCCCCGGCGGCAGCGGCGGCGGCCGGAGGTTTCACGACCGCCCAACCTGTAGCTTCCGTGGCCCGCCGCCGTCGGGCTAAATGGGCTAATTAAACGAATGGGCGGTGGTGGTCGTGGTCTAGCCAGCCAGCCAGCCGACGACCGGCGACCAAGTTGAACTGATTAGCAAACACCTGCCAAACCCAATGTTTTCCCAATGTGTGAAGGAAACAGAACCATCCAAGGCTCCCATCGTGGGCCGCGCATCGAGGCTCAACACGCAACACGTCACCAACCACGCGGCCTTCAGGCTTATTAGGGGAGCAGAAAAGCTTCCAATGTCGAGGGAAATGCCTGGACAGCACGCGACACACACCCGACGTTATCCCCAAAAACGCACTCGCGGCGTGGACCAATTACCTCGTTGGCTTTTTGGGGGAAAACGATTGCCCTTCGTTCGCGCTTCCGATCGAACAGAGAATATTAAATGTAGTTTGATTTATTCGATGAAGAGATTTGAATGAACACCGAGAGACGAACTCTCGGTTCGAATGGCCATTCCAACTGTTTAGGATTTTTCTCCGTCTACATCGAAGGATCGCACGGCAAAGTCACGGCACAAGCCGACCTTCGCCCCGGTATGCGGCTCGGCATCGGTTGGATTTTTATAATGTCAAGCCAAAGCGCAGCGAATCAATTATTATTCTGCACCGTCCACTACACACGCAGGCTGACTTCTCTGTTCTGTTATTTTATTTATTCTACTACTCCACTTTCTGGCCAAGACACACATAGCCGTGCGCGGGCAATGAGTGCGCATTAATCAGCACCCTAACAAGAGAGAGACAACCCGCGGGCGGTTAACTGGGGGGCACCCCGGCGAGGGTTACTTTGGCTCGGCGCCAGGCGCCACGTCCTGAGCCGGAATTATTGTAATTAGCGGGTGTTTTACATGCATGCCGGCCGCATGCAAACAACATAACCGAACCGAACCGAACCGACCACTGCTGACGGTGTTCGGTTCCGCTGCGCTGCATCGCTTCCTACTGCTGCTGCTGCTGCCCAAGACGTGAACCTTCACGCACGGCGATCGTAACGCGAGATCCGTGAACTTCACGCGCGCATAGCTCCGCCGATCACGATCCTACACCGATGGCTGAGTGGCACTGATGGCGGTCAGGTACAAGGTGTTTATCGAACTGTATCAGATTCGGATTCCCGTTCGAATTGTGCTAGGCTCGGGTGGATCGGGTGGCTAATGGCCTTCCATTAACGCGAACACTAACCGAACCGAGTAGGGGGGGGTGTTCCGATTCTGAAAGGGGAGGTTCTGGATATTGTACGATTGATTACGATGGTTCTGAGCGGGAAACCCCCTAACAGAGGCGCAATGGAGTGTGATGCTGATGGTTTGTTGAGGAAAATTAAATGTACAAATCCCTGCAGATAAAACGAGAATTATGCAATATTCTTTAACAGGTAGCAGAAAAGCAATGATGTCGGCAGATCGTTATTTTCAGGCACAAAAATTTGGTTTGCAAAATTGGCGTCCAATAAAACAAACTACAAAGTCTTAATTGTTCTCATTTTCACTAAATAATACAAAGTTATCCATTTTCTAGTTTTGAGACCACGGTGCTTAACAGTTTTAAAATAGATCTATCAACCAAAGCGTGAAACTTTTAGTTCAATGTTCTTCATTTACATAGGATCATTTATTTGAACATATACAAGTAACTCGAACCGCAGTATATAATAATTCAGGCCTATCCACCGTCTAGTTGTGTCCAATTTCGACACGAAAACGAGGAACTCCTCAAAGGAACTCCTCCATCACACCTTTCTTATCGATCACTAGCGCCCAATCGGCACCCGGTTCCAACGTGCCTCAGGCCTTCGTCATTCGACTCGCACCACCCGAAGGGACCGAAGTAGTAGGCAGCAATCGATAGACCTTAGCCGTAAGTTACCTAAGAACCGTTATGTAATCCACAGTCCGCGCCGCGTGGCTCCAAAATGGCTCCGTTCGCAAGGACTTGTCAGGGCTTTCGGGCACGGCGAATTGATTGATTAACGAAAAAGACCCCGCGCCACGACACGAAGCAAACGGTAAAAACAGCTCCATCATTTCATCACCTTGCCGCCACTCGAGCCCCCGGCGGGGAGTTGATCCTGGTTCCTCCTGGTGTTTGCTGGTGGCGTTCTTAGTTTTTGTCTCGGGCCAGTGTCTCGGGCGTGTGACAAATGAGCCGGCGTCAAGACACGTTGTATTGTTGGCCACGGTGAAAGTTAATTTATCTTCAATCCGAACATCGCACCCTCATTTGCGTGTTGCGTGTCATCCTCTCTCGCCGCTATCTGAAATCGGTGATCCTTCATGGCGCGCGGTAGTTGTCGGCCTACCCTACGACATCCCTCGGTCGGCTGACCTTCGATGCGATCGATTCCTTCAGTTGAACGACGCAGAACACGTGGCTCTAGGCCTCATTATCACCAATCTTTGCCAAAGTTGACCTTTGCGCAGCGGTTTTCGTTTCACGCTCACCAGAATACGGGAATGCCCAAAACGGAGGAGGTAATCAAAGCCGAGTCCGTGCCGTGAAGCGTGATTGCCACATGGCGTGTTTGAACAGCATTCTTGGGCGGCAGATTTGAGCCAGTGGAACCGCCCGAAGGACCGGAAAAAGTGTACACTAAATAGTGACCCTCGCTCTCTCTCGGACTCCCTCAAGGAGCCCAAGTCCCAAGAAGAAGCTGATAGTGCCCCGAACCCAAACAGAACACCTGACCCCACGACCTACATACAAAAAGGGGACAGTTTAAGTCCCGGAACCACTCGGACACTGATTCGGACGTGACAGTGTTCGGTTTCCGTCCCTGATTTCAGCCATTGTTTGCCATTCGGTTGACCGGCCCCGGCGGCATCTGGGTTAACTGTGGACAATGTCGCGGGCACATGTCGCGGCACACCCCAGTCCGGGCACCGGGCGGGTGTGTGTTGATGGGTTGTTTGAATTTTCCAAACTTGGTGATAATTGACCATTGACGCCCGGCAACACGGGACGGGACGGGATGCGCTGCTTTCGAGGCCGTCCGGCCGGCGGACCGTAGCGGGAAGTGGGCCGAGGACCGATCAGCTGGAACGGTAATGTCATAATTAGCGGTAAATCCTGCCGCTCCGGAAATGACGCACCGGGGGTGTCCCGGCTGCCCGGCTGACTAATCCTCCAGCATCACGGACCGGTACCGACCGGTGGCCGGTTTCGGGGGCCGGTCGGTACCGAATGGGTGCTCAAATATTTGCCATCGAACCGTTTACCTTGGCCGATTGAAAGGACCGGTCTCCGCAGAATGGTACAGAATACGGGTCCAACTTTGGGACGGCTTTGGTAGTTGAAGAACTCGTTGAGGAATCCTCCGTACGCTTTGCGACGTGTCAACGGTTGGAGCTTATAGCTCAATTTCCTCGACACTACGTAGACGCTTTTGCGGTCCCGAAAGCTATCTCTTTTGCTCTGGTGCCGGTTCCAGCTAATTGTGGTCCATTTCCCACAATTGATGGTGGTGTACTGTGGCCGTTATGCGTTGTGCTATAAAATACTTGCGCGATTACTCTAAATTGCACCCTACTTGATGGTTGGTGCATTCGAGGGTCCGTTCCGCATCGGGCCGGAAAAACCCTGGCCGGCCGGACGGACGTACCGACTTGCCCCAACTTCCGTCGCAATACGTTTAGCCCAGCCGGGTTCACCTGGTACGCGGTCCGGTTCCAGCCAGACAGACGGACAGCAGTTCACTCTCTCACACACTTACACAGGTGCAGGCACTTGCGGAAGACACGTGATTTCCGGTTGTGCAGTTCGTGCCAACTCGTGATTGAGGATGTCCGTAACCGGTTTACCGGTTCACCCGGCGCCAGCGCTCCGGCACCCTCGAGAGCTTTCGGTGCCCAATTTCAAGCCACGGTGTGTCGCAGCGCGGTGCCGCGGCGACTTACGAAATGACTAATTTCGAGGCACACCCAACGAAGGGTGAATGTCCTGTTTTTCCTCAAGACACCGTGCCGTGGCCACCGATGGACGGTGGTGTAAAATTAATTTGCATATCGGAAATCGTTAGGAGCGCCACGCCACCAGGGCAGACCCACCGCGGAACAGCGCGGCCTCGGGCCTCGGGTAGGACCGGCTACTGGGGGCCGCTTGCCACCGTTTGTTGTTGGTTTTGCGTCCTCGCGGAAATGCGGCGTTTATTTTCGTCGACCACATTACACGAGGCTCCCAATCCGACACCGACTTTTCACACTTCATCGGCGAGCGGCTTTGCGTCGTTTTCTCGACGATTCACATAAATAGATCGGCCGCGCCGCCAGTAGCCGCGAAGGCCTTTCAAGGGATCGTTGATTTTGGTATTTTGCTGCAAAACAATAGAAAAGTAAGCAGGACAGCAAGCAAGAACCAAGGAAACGTGGAATAGATTGCGTCAAGGTAATCAATCTGAGCTATAAAAAGGGAAATAATGAGAGTATATCACTTCAACTGTAATAACTTCGACACAAAACCGTCACGACGCAATCCGGTTTCAAGGCCCATTCTCGTTCACATTTTTTTGAGGCCTCCATTTGCCGTCTATAAGATAATCCAACAGAACAGAGGGATGTAGAATCAACTGCCAGCATTTCCATGGCCTGCCTAGAAAAGGTAGGGAAGCATTACACAGGAGTTAACGAATGAAAAGTTGATAAATAAATTGAGAAACCTACCTACCGTGGCAAACATATCCACGCCTTTTTACCTATTCCTTTAGGGCCAACGAGAGGACAGTGATGTTTGTTAAGGTTCACATTTCCTTCGAATGGGCCCCAACTTAACCAGTACATTGGGAACATTTGAACATTACACAATCAAAAATGCAAAAACACAGCGTCCCCTCAAGTGCACCGTTGCATAGATTTTCGTTCCAACAGCTTTACGCTGCCTGCTGCGACGAAGCATCTTCCAACACCGGCCAAAAGCCGACAACACGAACGGCAAACGTAAAAACAGAATTTAGGAAAAACGAAAAGTGGAGGCTGCGGCCCCTTTGGACTGCCCAGAATGTTCCACGGCTTCTGGCAGCAAGCCACCACCGTCACCGTCGTGTGTCGGCAGTTGGCAAGCTGGCACGCTCCGGAGCCGGTTCTCCACATATTTTCTTGCAAGCAGGACTTAATTTCTTAACGCAAATTCATGCTCCAAAAATGTCCCTTCGCTCGGTCGGAAAACGTGTCAAACGTGTGGTTGTTGGCGCCGTGACAGTCTCTTCGCTTGCGAACCGGGAGTTTCCGTTCGCTGCGCATTCTGCATGAAGTCAGGTTCTCAGGTTGCGCAAGTTACGGCCCGTAAAGTGAGCATCGATCAGTTGCCTATGCAACGGCACCAATACGCGAGATGGCGACGATCACAGTTGGATTGATCACAGTTCTTATCAACGAACACAGTTGATAGCGTGTCTACTTACATATTGACGAGCCCCACGAGGTTGCCAGAACCTCGACAATGCAACCAATTCAGCAAAAGCCTAGCCGGCCATGCCAGCGCCTAATATTCCGTTCTTTAATAAAGTATATCACCGGAAAGTATTACACATTTGTTATGATTGTCAATTGTTTTAGTTTAAAGTTTGATCTGTCAAATTGTTACGCAAAAATGGAGCATCACTATACTTTCTAGCCGCCTGCATCAGCGCACCTGACGGATCTACCAGGAACTGCGGCTAGAACACGCACAGGTCAGGTGCAAAAATGAATAAATGATCACTACGCGACAAAACTTATAGAGAAAGAGCACTTATTATTTTTATCACGAAACAAGAGGAGCTGCAAACAAGCTTTTTTAAGTTAGTACATCGCTAACTCACGACAAAGAAGAGACGAATACGGCAGAAAATAAATTTAACAATTTTAGTTGCAAGTTTGCAACTAAAATATTGCGTAAGGCGTTTTGGTTTAACACGTGGTCTGCTAAAATGGCATCGAGTACAACCCTGGAATACGGTCGACTAATCCTGTCTTTTGACATTCATTCTGACGACGCAGTTTTTAATACACTTCGGTTCTAGACTCCATTGTTATCGGTTGCCCTTTTCAGTTAAAGCAATTTACGCAGTGAACATTCGTGAAAATCATGAATCTAAACGATTTCCCCGATAAAGTAAGTGATTCAGAATTTTAAGTAAATATAGCTGACTAACAAGTGTTTGTTTTCGGCAGGTTTTATGCCAGATTTTCGACCACCTCGATTTGTACGAGGTTAAGTTAGCGTCCCGCGTGTGTCGGCGTTGGTCGACGCTTACTTTTTCTGAGCGACGGATGGACCGCGTGTTTTTGAAGCCGAGTTATTCCAATTCTGATTTTTTGCTCAATACAAAAAGAAACTATCGCAACTTTCGCCAACTGTGGAACGAAGATGATAATCATCAGTTTTCAAGCTTAGTATGGTTACAGCGCAAGCTAAAGCCTAATGTCCGAGTGTTAGATATTTTGACTGATGTAACTTCCGAGCAATTACGATTGCTTCTGGTGGAAGCACCTGAGCTACAGCATTTGTCGATTAGTGTCATTACCTATTGTAACTGCGGAACAAGTGGACCGTTCCCGGTTTTACCGAAGTTGACATCGCTGAAGTTAATTCAGTCACAAGATGATCGCTTTGACTTTTTACGTAAGAGCATGCCAAATTTGCAGAGTCTTAATATGAGCTGTGCGTCTGATTCGGAACTGAAAGTATGGAGACACTTCAGCAAACAGTTGAAATTAGCTAATGTGCATGCTTTTCTTAGTAAATATATCGACCCTTTCCTGGAGCTAACGTTCCCACTCCTGGAGGATTTGTCCATGAATAAAGACAACTGGCCAATGTTAGTACAGTTAGATTCAGGAAAAAGTCATGATTTTTTCCAAAGGCACCCCTTGCTTCGAAAACTCTCCATCCGCATTGATATTCCGCTAGAATGCGTGGAATCAATTACTCGTCACTGTCCTGAGTTAACTTATCTACACCTTAATCTAAACAATCCGGAAGAAGGTTTTTTAAAGTCGCTGGAGCAGCTAACTAAGCTGAAGGTAAGCAAATGAAACACACAATAAAACAATTTACTCAATATGTTATTTTTGCAGCATCTTTCAATAGACGAACCAGAAGATGCAGGAGGATATATGGAGATACTGGCGCAGCTAACTGGGCTGAGGGTAAGCAAATGGAACACAAAAAGGAACATTTGACTCAATATACTATTTCTTGCAGCACCTGTCAGTGCAGGGAGGAATGGACAGAAAAATGTTTCGTGGAGATCTCAAGGCTCTCGAAATCGTTGAATTAAAGGTTAGGCGTCCTGGAGTGCTGCTCGAGAACCTTTTTGAAGTGGCGCCGCAATTGAACTCTCTGAAACTCAAGCACGGCAATCACGATCATTTGCAGTTACAGTTTATCTGCGAGAACTTTTCGTATCTCCAACACTTAGAAGTGAACGTGAAAGAAGTGGTAAGTTAAGCCATCGATTATAGACCTTAGTGGCCACAAAGACCCCGTTTTAATTATTTTGATTTCCTTCGTAGATTGCAGCTGACAATTCTGTACCATTCGATGGATTGGCCTTGCAGGAACTTAAAATATCGTGGGCCACCAAAATTAATTACATTCATCACAAAACCCTCCGGTGCTTGACAATATCGTACAGTGAGGTAAGAGTATATTGTATCAGAGAGAGCAATCAAGGGTTTAATATGATAAATTCTTCCCAACTCTTTCATCGCCTGATGTTGCATCTTCGATAACAGATAACCGATGATGACCTTAACAAGATACCGGGCAAGTTCCCTTTGCTAAAGAGATTGAGCCTCGTTAGCTGTTCCAAGGTGTCTATGACTGGTGTCAAACGGCTACATAAATTGATGGGCTCTTGCAGAATCGACTATGACAAAAAACGCTTCTATCCAGTTAAAGATGATAGTTCGAAATGAAAGACGCCCGTAATGGAAAGAAGGCGTAGGTTCCGAAGGAGATAAACTTTGGCGTTATGATTCAAGTAAAAAGACACTCATGTAATCTGTTTTAATTACCGGCATTACACCGATTTGAACGACGTGAGTGCCGTGTGAGAAAATCCATAATAAATTGAAATTTAATAACCCCAATCCCAAATGTCTATTTCGGCGGGGTAAGGCGAGCGAACAAACGGAGAAAGAAAACGAGAATGAACCGAAGGAACGAAAACCGAAACAAACTTATCTCTTCCATACTAAAACTTGTGATTGTAACAGACAAAAAGAAACTACCGCAACATTCGTCAACCGCGGAGGCCAGATGATCAGTTTGAAGGCTTAGTACGGTTACTACACATCCCACAGCCTAATGTCCGAATGTTGGACCTAAAATGTGATCTAACTTCCGAGCAATTACGGTTGCTTCTGCTGGAAACTCCTGAGCTACAGCATTTGTCGTTTAGTTCCATTACGCACAACTGCGAAATGAATGGACCGTTCCCGGTTTTACCGAAGTTGAAATCGCTGTGGATTGATTGGTCAATAGACGATCAAATTGACTTCTTCCCTAGGAGTATGCCAAATTTGCAGAGTCTTCACATGTTCTGTGAAACTGATTTTGAACTGGAAACATGGAAACGCATGAGCGGGCAGTTAAAATTAGTTCATGTGCATTATTTTAATACCAATTACGTGTATTCTTTTCTCGAGATAACGTTCCCACTCCTCGAGGATTTGGCCATGGGTTTATACATCCCTATAAATGAAGGAAGTCGTGATTTTTTTCAAAGGCACCCCTTCCTTCGGAAACTTTCCATCCGCTTCGCTATTCCGCTAGAATGGGTTGAATCTTTTTCTAGCCATTGTCCCGAGCTGTCACATTTACACCTTCTTTTGGAAGATCCGGAAGAAGGTTATTTAGAATCGCTGGTGCAGCTAACTAAGCTGACGGTAAGCAAATGAAACGCAAAAACCAATATTTTACTCAATATCCTATTTCTTGCAGCACCTGTCATTAGAGGGAGAAGTGTGCACAAACATTTTTCGTGGAGCCCTCAAGTCTCTCGAAACCGTGGAATTGTTTGTGAAGCATCCTAGATTTTTGTTCAAGAACCTTTTTGAAGTTGCGCCACGGTTGAACGGTCTGAAACTCAAGATCGTCGATTCCGATTTTTATGTGATACAATTTATCTGCGAGATGTTTTCTTGTCTCCAACACTTAGAAGTAGGAATCGGACCGGTAAGATGAGCCATCGGTTATAGATGTTAGTCGCTACAAATGCGCAGTTTTAATTGCTTTGATTTCCTTCGCAGGAAGAAGGCGAAATTGCGCAGACTATGCGATTTCAAAGATTAATAGAGTTGGAGGAACTTGATTGTGGCATTGATTACACTCAGCACAGCAACGTTCGGTGCTTGACAATGTTCGGTTTTCAGGTGAGTTTGAATAGCATCAGAGAGAGAGAGAGCAACCAACGGTTACAATCGTGATGTTTAATAAAGTTAATTCTTCCCAACTCTTTCATCGCCTAAACGCTACAACTTCGACATTTGAAGCTACCGGATAATGACCTTAACGAGATCCCGAAAATGTTCCCTTCGCTAAGGAGATTGGTCATCGAAAGGTGTTATCTGGTGTCTGATTCTGGTGTCGAACGAATACATAAATTGATGCCCTCTTGCAGAATCGATTATGATAACGAGCGGTTCTATCCCGTTAACAATAGTACTTCGACTTAAAAGACGCCTGTAATGTAGAGCAGGGACAGCTTCGAAAGCAATACAAATACAAGACCAATGTACCAATGGCTTAGTGTATAGTTTTATTTGTTTTTCAGCTCTGTCTTGAGGGTAAGTATTCACCAAATGGTTGTGTGCTGTAATTGGTCAGTGGTTGTAGTACTACTAAGTTTGGTTGCTACTTTTTTAATTCCCTTAGCCTTAGCGATCGGCCACTGACCACACGGTCGCCTCCATCAGCAACGCCTCTTTGCGTTAAAACTTTTACAAAATGTCAGAACCTTGCCAACAGTTTTGACGACAAGCCAACCGAGCCGAGAACCGATCGTTGCAGCCCTCATTAGTTAATGAGCGGCCGGTGACTGGCAGGGCTTATCGTGTTTCGCGACCGCCGAAATGGAATCGCAGCACGAAGGATGGCGGGCGTAAAAAAAAACCCGGACCCATAATGGGTCGCGGGCAGTTGACCGTGATTTTTCGGCGACTGATTTCACGCACAGCTGGCCACACCACACCGCACAAGGGTGCGGCTCGTTTCGCTTCTGTCGCAAGAAAGTTAAAGGGCACGGTCTAAACGGAACCGCCAAGGGATTGTATTCCAATTTTTCGGTGTGAAGTAAGGGTTTGAAGCTGGTGGCTGCTGGCTAATGCCCGTTTCGTCTCTCTCGCCCCTGCAGGTGGTCTGCCGCTGATGTACTCTCCGGCCCCGCGAGGCGACTGCGACAACTGCTGCCCGATCCGGGAACCGAAAGACATCCAGTTCTTCCTCTACACCAGGTAAGCGCGCGCGGGTGGTTAGGGCTCTACTCTCGAAAGGCTGACGCTTGCGACATCCCACTGACGCTTCGGCAGAGAGAACCCCGAAAAGGGCGACACACTGTTCGTGTCGGACAAGAAGCACCTCCGGGCGTCGCACCTGAACCGCACCAATCCGCTCGTGATCTACCTGCACGGGTTCTCCGAGCGGGCGCTGGGCGGCGCAGGCGAGAGCAGCAAGCAGATGAAGGACGCGCTGCTGGCGGCCGACGACTACAACGTGGTGCTGGTCGACTGGAGCCCGCTGACCGCGCTGCCCTGGTACGTGAACTCGGTCCAGAACGGGCCGCGGGTCGGCCGCTACGTGGCCCGCTTCGTACGGTTCCTGGTGCTGTCCGAGTTTCCGCTCGCCCAGGTGCACCTGATCGGCTTCAGCCTCGGCGCGGAAGTGGCCGGATTTGCGGGCAAAACGCTGAACGAGTGGGGCCTGAAGGTGCCCCGGATCACGGGTGAGTGAGTGACGGGGCAATGGTGTGCTCAAATATTTCCTTTTAGCTTTGGACCGCCCAAATCGCCCATAATCGGCCTTTGCAAGATAAGTGACCGTGAACCCGGCTGTTGTGGCTAGCATTTGGTAGCGGAGCAGAGCCACGAGTAGAATCGATCAATCTCGCGGTAACGCGGTAGCCATCGGAAGCTCAACCCATACCGACGCGGCTTACCGGTTTATGGTCCGAAAGCCACAGCCCCACAAGAAAATGGGGAAACCCGTTAGAAAATAGGTTCCCCAGCGTGTGGCAGGGCGTACGGCAGGACCTTTTTAATCGATCAGCCCCGGACCTCGGACCCAAATTTATGACCCTTCCGGCCGACGACGCAGACGAAAATGGAAATGACGATAAAAATGTGTGTGTGTGCTTCGGCATTTATTGCTTCGGTCGTCGTTGGCTTTTTTTTGTTTTTCATTACGGTGGCCAACTCAAGCCGCCTCGACGGTTGTGTAATGCTCCCGACTCCACGGCGAGACCGGGGCTCGTGGCCTGGGGCCTGGGGCGAAATGCGAAAAATGCGACCAATCCAATAAAAAAGATCCCGTCCCAGTCTGTCCCGCAGCGTCGGCGTAGGAGAACGTCAAAACTTCGCCGGTCCGCCAGAAGGCTATAAATCAGGCCGCGGTACGATTATGACCCGGGGCCACGGACCCGGGCCGAGCGGAGGCCGAGAGAACAGACGACGGCCCCCCCCACAGAGATTGTCGCCGGCGGTGACGAGTAACGAATAACGTCTCCGCGCTTGATTAATTGCTACCGACTCCTGTCGGAAGGGACTCATGTCCCGTTCCGTTCCGTTAGTTTTCCTCGACGTCCTAACCTCTCCGACTTCCATCCCGCAACAGGTCTCGATCCGGCTTTCCCGCTGTACGTGTTCGAGCGGGCCTCGCAGCGGCTCAGCCCCCGGGATGCCGAGTTCGTCGACGTCATCCACACGGACGGCGGGCTGCTGGGGTACCCGTGGCCGCTCGGCCACGTCGACTTCTACCCGAACGGAGGCGTACCGCTGCAGCCGGGCTGCGCCCAGCAGGAGCTGGCCAAGAACCGGTGGCTGGGAGTGTTCATCGGGTGCAGCCATGCCCGGGCATGGCAGTACTTTGCCGAGTCGCTGACGCGACCCCGCGGCTTCCTGTGCGAGCGCTGCGAACCGAGCGAACCGGCCGCGACCGCGGACCGTGGTGCGCTGCGGTCATCCCGCAACACCGAGGCCGCCTCGCGGACCAACTGCACCATGGCAAAGGAGGTGTTCATGGGCATGTACACCGATCGGACGCTGCGCGGCAAGTTCTACCTTTCGACCAACCCGCAGCCACCGTTCGGCAAGAACTCACAAAAGGACGTGCGTAGCTCATAAGAGAAAGAAAGAGAGAGCGAGGGAGAGAAATGCCAAAAAAGGGCCCGGTGGCGGTCCCGGACCGTGTAGGTAGATAGGTGTCGTATGTAAATTAATAATAAATTCAAATTTTAAAACCCCAAAAACGTCAAACGTCCAACGTCGAAGGAACGGAGGAACACCGGAACGCAGGTTAATAAAGGGGTTCCGGCTAGCGGGACGGGTCGGTATGGTGCATTAAAGATTTAATGCTGACCGCATCCCTGATCCACCGCGGCACGGTGTGCCTTGGCGGTGCCCTCCCCGCCGATCGTTGATGGCCCCCCTCCGCGATCCCCTTGTGACCACAACGAGGCTTGGCACAGGACACCGGACTCGAGGATCACCGGAATTCTCACCGCACTATGTGTCCTGTTTGGAACATTGTAAGAGTCGCCCCGTTCAAGGCGTTCATAATTCATTTGCCAAAACCAATCGCATAAAAAGGGCCGGTTCCGGGCTCCGGCACACACACACACACACACACAGAAACAGGAAATGAGGTGTTGATGGACTTTTTATCTCCAGTTTTTATCTCGCTCCTTAATAGGAAATTCATGGCGATGTCGACGGCACACGTGGTGGTCCCGCCACGTGTGAACGTGGGCTGCATTTGTCAAGTGAGGTGGCCCAAAAATCCGGCTGGTGGCCTGGCAAAGGGAACGAGATGTGTTTGGTGCCATTCCGGTGCCGGTGCCGTTTATTTTAGAATGGCAAACGGGGCGGTGAAAATAGGGACTTGGGCGTCCGCGGCGTGTAGTTTTTTTATTCGATTATCGTCCCTTGCGAGTCCTCTCGGGAACTCGGGGTCGGCGACGAATGTGAATGTTTGATGATTCATTATCGTAGCCTCGCTCGCAAGGAATAAAGTCGGTTGCGACTTCGAAAGCAATCTTCGTACTCTCAATAAAAAAGGCAAGTGAATAAATGGATGCTGGCTTCGTTCCTTATCCTTGATCGTTGGGCAAA
Organism: Anopheles cruzii; assembly: GCF_943734635.1. Classification (NCBI taxonomy): domain Eukaryota; kingdom Metazoa; phylum Arthropoda; class Insecta; order Diptera; family Culicidae; genus Anopheles; species Anopheles cruzii. The sequence continues at coordinate 10,111,074 of NC_069144.1, read as the reverse complement.
GAAGCTCAAATTGAAACAAATTGTATTGCATAAATTTGGAAGGACAATACGTTGACTGGACGGACAATATCCCCTTGCATCAATTAAGTGTGGACTTGTTTGAGCTTGTTTCGGGTTAGCGGTGCACAGTGACCACTAATACTCTGTATAATAATTTTATTAAATGTACCGAAAACGGATCATCCGTCATCAGTGGAACAAAATAGCGGTGAGAGGCGGTAGCTTTGAAGCATCCAAGTAGTGTCCGTTCAAAACGAAACAAATCAGAGCAGAACTCACTCTGGCCGGTTGTCTCCATGAAGGAAAAACAAGTAATCTTTCGTAATAAATAAATGCCATCCACAGGTCCCCCTCACTACACAGCGCAGATCGCACGAAGTTCGCAATTCCCATCCAGCCGACGGTGCGCAATAATGTATTCAAATTTAAATCGTAGCATTGTGACTGACGATGTAACTGCCGGCCCGCCGGGATCCATCCTGGGCAAGACGCAGGCAAACCTAGTAGCAGAAAGTGCGGTCCAACATCATCCGGTCCGCGTTGGTCCGCAGCAGCATTCTGCAATTTATGCCTCCCGGGTCCTCCGGGTGGCTCCAACAATGCTGCTTTTCTATTGTTTTTCCACCGAACCGGGGCGAACCGAGTTCTCGAACAAGGCCAAAGTTTTCCCGCTCCCGTTTCCGATGTGGCCACTGGGTCCGTTTTTTCTTTCTTCAATTTCGAGCAATGCGATTGTTTTCCACTTTGTCCGATGTGCCCGGTGCCTTTACCTCGCCTCCTCGGATGAAGTGTATCCTACACGTTACCGGTTCGTACCGGCGCCAGAGAATCAAACTGGGACAGAGTCGGAGGAGGCGTTGAGTCGCGTCGGCAGACAGATCTGACAAACAGATGACAAATCATGTTCCGCACTTGGTGTTTGGGCCGTGTTTTTCTGTCGCTCGTTTGTAGTAGGCTTGAGTTCCGACCGATCGCGAGGTGCTTTATTTTATTATTTTTTCGATGTTCTCCCGGTTCCGGTTCGTGCGAGAATGCTGACCACTTCTCGAACGCTCTCCCCATCGAACTGCTCCCATCTGCGTTGCGGGTCCATCCGTTACGAATCGATTTTTCGTCGACCTTTCGGCCTGGTCCTTTACCTCGCAGTTGGCCAACCGAAAAGAAAAGATGAACTACCTCGTTACGACAAACGATTGAAGCCTTTCGCTCCGGGCCATTGCCCGCGGAATGTATGATGTGTCCTCGCAGCCAGCTTGACACAATTTCGCTCCACCGAGGATGCCTCCAGCATGCAAACATTTTGTCTCCGTGCTGCCTTCGCAGTAAGTTAAATGACGTGTGTTCGACAGCACGTCCCTTCACGGTAGCCGGACGCGGCCTGCGAACCGTTACAATGAAGATTCTCAATCTGGGCTGCCGTCTCGCTGCCGGTGTCCTTTGTTGATGATCAACGATTTGGATTCTTTGAATCTGCTCAACACACAAAAGCGTCCCAGACAAACGTGGGAAGCGTCCGGGGAAACGGGACTATTTTTAGAGTACGTACGACCATGAAGAGAATCTTTCGATCAACATCCCGGTGGACACCCAGAGTGTGCCGAAGACACACGCGTACCGACGGCTCGGTTCGGATGTGGGATTGCTTCTGTTTGCCTTTCGGGTGGACTGGCGTGGGACGCGTTGTGTGGGCGAGCTCATTCCGGGGGCGCTGTCGCCAGGAGATCGGTCACCGTGACGGTCTTGGCACACGCACTCTTGGCTGGAGGTAGACCGATTGGAGCCATCAACGACCGACCAGTTGCCACCCTAAAATGTGGGTCACAATCATCGGAGAATGTTGTACGCCAAATGTACGTCAAATCAATTCAGCGAGTGGCGCGATTTGGGCGAAAGATTTTACTTACAGAAAATAATGTGCTTACAAACAAACCATAATTACCAATTATACCTTGCTAGATGCTTATCGAATGAAATGCCCACTGCACAATATTTTCTGCAAACATTTTGTGCAGCAAACGGTTCAAAAATATTTTTTAGGGGTGATTTGGTGTAATAAGTAACGAAAACTACAACCCTGGACTGCGGTCGAGTAATCCTGTCTTTTTGACACTTATTCTGACAACGCGGGTTTTAATCCTGTTTTGATCTAGACTCCATTGTTATCGGTTGCCCATTTCAGTTAAAGCAATTTGCGCAGTGAACATTCTACTAAACAAACATGAATCTAAAAAAAAAAACTAAACTAAACGATTTCCCGGATGAAGTAAGTGGTTCACAATTTGAGGCCATTGTAGCTGACTAATAAGTGTTTGTTTTCGGCAGATTTTATGCCAGATTTTCGATAACCTCGATGTGTTCGAGTTGACGCGAGCGTCCCGCGTGTGCCGACGGTGGTCAGAACTGACGTTTTCTGGTCGCAGAATGAACCGTGTATGCTTGGCGCTTCCTACTTCCGGCGAGTCGAATGCGATTTTGGTCAACACTAAAAGGAGTTATCGTATCGTTCGCCAAAGAGATTGGTGGCAAGATCCGCTTGGAAGATTAATGCCGTTACTGCGCACGCTAAAGCGTCATGGTCGAATGTTGGACCTAAGATGTTCTCTTACCTCCGAGCAATTGCGATTGCTTCTGCTGGAGGCTTCTGAACTACAGCATTTGTCGGTTTCTTTCCATTATCAAGATTGCAAAACGAATGGACCGTTCCCGGATTTACCGAATTTGAAATCGTTGGTGTTAGACTGTTCAACAGACAATCTTTTTGACTTCTTCCGCCGGAGTATGCCAAATTTGCAGAGTCTCTACATGAACTGCAAGACAGATCGTGAACTGGAAGCTTGGAAATGCCTGAGGGGACAGCTAAAAGTTGTTCACGTGTATCAGTTTAATGCAACATACTTCCAGCCTTTTCTCGAGCAAACGTTCGCAGTTCTAGAGGATTTCACCTTGGGTAAGTTTTTCGTGCAGTTTCAAGCAGTAGTAGCGACTTTTTTCGACGGCATCCCTTACTTCGAAGACTCTCCATCGCCGAGACTGTCCCAGTAGAATGGATTCGAAGCATTACTAGCCACTGTCCGGAGTTGACGTATCTGCACTTGAGTTTGCATAATCCGGAAGCAGGATCATTAGAGTCTCTGGTGCAACTGTCCAAGCTGGAGGTAAGCAAATAAGACGCCGAAAAGATTTTTTTACCTAAAATGCCATTTTTTGCAGCACCTATCATTGGAAGGAGCAGTGAATACAAAAATGTTCCGTGGAGCTTTCGTATCACTCAAAACCGTACATTTAAATGTGTATTATCCTCTAGTTCTGCTGAAGAACCTTTGCGAAGTCGTGCTACAATTGAACTGTCTACAGATCAAGGAATATCGCTTGTCTTACAAGATGTTAGACTTCATTTTCGAGAGGTTTTCGAGTGTCCAACGCTTAGAACTATGCTTTAGAAATGAGGTAAGATTAGCCATTAACCCTAGACCATCGTTGCTACAAAGCCGCCGTTTCATTGGTTTTGATTTCTTTCGCAGATTGCATTGCCCGATTCTGTTAGGTTTGATCGATTGAAACATTTGCAGGATCTTACAGTATCGGGCGCTACTTGCATTAGTTGCTTTCATCGCAACAACGCTCGGTCCTTGACATTGTCATTTTGTTCGGTAAGTGTTCAATGTACCAGAGAGAGGGTTAGGGTCGTAATGTTTAATAGAATAAACTCTTCACAACTCTTTCAGCGCCCAAGCTTTCATCTAGAAAGCTTCGACGCTTGAGGTTCGATGGAAGATGATCTTAACCAAATACCGGAAAAGTTCCCTATGCTAAAGAGACTGTTCCTCGACGAACGCATGGCGACTCTGCCTGCGGTCAGACGGCTACATAAGTTGATGCCCTCTTGTAGAATCGACTTTGACAACAAACGCTTCTATCCCCATTGACGATGGGACTGTGAATTGAAAGGCGTTCTGAGCGGAAAGAAGGTGCAGTTTCGGAAGGAGAAAATCTTCAGTCGTTTGATTTAAATAAAAAAAACCACCTAGTAGATTGGTAGTTCTACTAGATCTAGTTGGTTTTGGAACAACTAAGTTCGTTTGTATCTTTTTAATTTTACTTGGCCACCCACCTACCAAAAGGATGCGGCTCGCCTGGCGCACGTCCGTACGACGGCTTGTGGCACCTCGTTCTCGGTCAGGGAACTCGCTTTCCCGGTTTTGCGTTAAGTTACGATCCGTAAAATGAACATCCGTCTGTGCTGCACCGATTATCCGGTTTCTATCCGAAAGACCGGTCAGTTCGAACCCTGACAATGCATCGATTAATAGCAATAGTAAATCAGTGTTGCTGATCGAACTGTTTCGATCAGCCATCTCTTTCTTGTGGTGTCACCGACTCGGGTTGTCGGCAACGGGCAAAGGTAGATTTAGTGATTTACTAGTGACACTAATGTATGTACACCGATCGGACGCTGCGCAGCAAGTTCTACCTTTCGACCAACCCGCAGCCACCGTTCGGCAAGAACTCACAAAAAGACGTGCGTAGCTCATAAGAAAAAGAGAAAGAGGGAGAGCGAGGAAGAGAAAATGCCAAAAAAGGGCCCGGTGGCGGTCCCGGACCGTGTAGGTAGATAGGTGTCGTATGTAAATTAATAATAAATTCAAATTTTAAAACCCCAAAAACGTCAAACGTCCAACATCGAAGGAGCGAAGGAACACCGGAACCCAGGTTAATAAGGGGGTTCCGGCTAACGGAACGGGTCGGTATGGTGCATTAAAGATTTAATGCTGACCGCATCCCTGATCCACCGCGGCACGGTGTGCCTTGGCGGTGCCCTCCCCGCCGATCGTTGATGGCCCCCCGCGCGATCCCCTTGTGACCACAACGAGGCTTGGCACAGGACACCGGACTCGAGGATCACCGGAATTCTCACCGAAGAGAGGTTTTCGAGTGTCCAACGCTTAGAACTATGCTTTAGAAATGAGGTAAGATTAGCCATTAACCCTAGACCATCGTTGCTACAAAGCCGCCGTTTCATTGGTTTTGATTTCTTTCGCAGATTGCATTGCCCGATTCTGTTAGGTTTGATCGATTGAAACATTTGCAGGATCTTACAGTATTGGGGGCTACTTGCATTAGTTGCTTTCATCGCAACAACGCTCGGTCCTTGACATTGTCATTTTGTTCGGTAAGTGTTCAATGTACCAGAGAGAGGGTTAGGGTCGTAATGTTTAATAGAATAAACTCTTCACAACTCTTTCAGCGCCCAATGCTTTCATCTAGAAAGCTTCGACGCTTGAGGTTCGATGAAGATGATCTTAACCAAATACCGGAAAAGTTCCCTATGCTAAAGAGACTGTTCCTCGACGAACGCATGGCGACTCTGCCTGCGGTCAGACGGCTACATAAGTTGATGCCCTCTTGTAGAATCGACTTTGACAACAAACGCTTCTATCCCCATTGACGATGGGACTGTGAATTGAAAGGCGTTCTGAGCGGAAAGAAGGTGCAGTTTCGGAAGGAGAAAATCTTCAGTCGTTTGATTTAAATAAAAAAACCACCTAGTAGATTGGTAGTTCTACTAGATCTAGTTGGTTTTGGAACAACTAAGTTCGTTTGTATCTTTTTAATTTTACTTGGCCACCCACCTACCAAAAGGATGCGGCTCGCCTGGCGCACGTCCGTACGACGGCTTGTGGCACCTCGTTCTCGGTCAGGGAACTCGCTTTCCCGGTTTTGCGTTAAGTTACGATCCGTAAAATGAACATCCGTCTGTGCTGCACCGATTATCCGGTGTCTATCCGAAAGACCGGTCAGTTCGAACCCTGACAATGCATCGATTAATAGCAATAGTAAATCAGTGTTGCTGATCGAACTGTTTCGATCAGCCATCTCTTTCTTGTGGTGTCACCGACTCGGGTTGTCGGCAACGGGCAAAGGTAGATTTAGTGATTTACTAGTGACACTAATGTATGTACACCGATCGGACGCTGCGCAGCAAGTTCTACCTTTCGACCAACCCGCAGCCACCGTTCGGCAAGAACTCACAAAAAGACGTGCGTAGCTCATAAGAAAAAGAGAAAGAGGGAGAGCGAGGAAGAGAAAATGCCAAAAAAGGGCCCGGGTGCGGTCCCGGACCGTGTAGATAGATAGGTGTCGTATGTAAATTAATAATAAATTCAAATTTTCAAACCCTAAAAACGTCAAACGCCCAACGTCGAAGAAACGAAAGAACACCGGAACGCAGGTTAATAAGGGGTTCCGGTATGGTGCATTAAAGATTTAATGCTGACCGCATCCCTGATCCACCGCGGCACGGTGTGCCGTGGCGGTGCCCTCCCCGCCGATCGTTGATGGCCCCCAGCGCGATCCCCTTGTGACCACAACGAGCCTTGGCACAGGACACCGGACTCGAGGATCACCGGAATTCTCACCGAACTGTGTGTCCTGTTTGGAACATTCTAAGAGTCGCTCCGTTCGAGGATGGCTCCAGCATGCAAACATTTTGTCTCCGTGCTGCCTTCGCAGTAAGTTAAATGACGTGTGTTCGACAGCACGTCCCTTCACGGTAGCCGGACGCGGCCTGCGAACCGTTACAACGAAGATTCTCAATCTGGGCTGCCGTCTCGCTGCCGGTGTCCTTTGTTGATGATCAACGATTTGGATTCTTTGAATCTGCTCAACACACAAAAGCGTCCCAGACAAACGTGGGAAGCGTCCGGGGAAACGGGACTATTTTTAGAGTACGTACGACCATGAAGAGAATCTTTCGATCAACATCCCGGTGGACACCCAGAGTGTGCCGAAGACACACGCGTACCGACGGCTCGGTTCGGATGTGGGATTGCTTCTGTTTGCCTTTCGGGTGGACTGGCGTGGGACGCGTTGTGTGGGCGAGCTCATTCCGGGGGCGCTGTCGCCAGGAGATCGGTCACCGTGACGGTCTTGGCACACGCACTCTTGGCTGGAGGTAGACCGATTGGAGCCATCAACGACCGACCAGTTGCCACCCTAAAATGTGGGTCACAATCATCGGAGAATGTTGTACGCAACGGGCGTCAAATTCAGCGAGTGGCGCGATTTGGGCGAAAGATTTTATTTACAGAAAATAAATGGTGTGCTTACAAACAATTCATAATTACCAATGATACCTTGCTAGATGCTTATCGAATGAAATGCCCACTGCACAATATTTTCTGCAAACATTTTGTGCACCAAACGGTTAAAAAATATTTGTTAGGGGTAATTTGGTGTAATAAGTAACGAAAACTACAACCCTGGACTACGGTCGAGCAATCCTGTCTTTTTGACAGTTATTCTGCCAACGCACTTTTTAACACAGTTCGATCTAGACTCCATTGTTATCGGTTGCCCATTTCAGTTAAAGCAATTTGCGCAGTGAACATTCTACTAAACAAACATGAATCTAAAAAAAAAAACTAAACTAAACGATTTCCCGGATGAAGTAAGTGGTTCACAATTTGAGGCCATTGTAGCTGACTAATAAGTGTTTGTTTTCGGCAGATTTTATGCCAGATTTTCGATAACCTCGATGTGTTCGAGTTGACGCGAGCGTCCCGCGTGTGCCGACGGTGGTCAGAACTGACGTTTTCTGGTCGCAGAATGAACCGTGTATGCTTGGCGCTTCCTACTTCCGGCGAGTCGAATGCGATTTTGGTCAACACTAAAAGGAGTTATCGTATCGTTCGCCAAAGAGATTGGTGGCAAGATCCGCTTGGAAGATTAATGCCGTTACTGCGCACGCTAAAGCGTCATGGTCGAATGTTGGACCTAAGATGTTCTCTTACCTCCGAGCAATTGCGATTGCTTCTGCTGGAGGCTTCTGAACTACAGCATTTGTCGGTTTCTTTCCATTATCAAGATTGCAAAACGAATGGACCGTTCCCGGATTTACCGAATTTGAAATCGTTGGTGTTAGACTGTTCAACAGACAATCTTTTTGACTTCTTCCGCCGGAGTATGCCAAATTTGCAGAGTCTCTACATGAACTGCAAGACAGATCGTGAACTGGAAGCTTGGAAATGCCTGAGGGGACAGCTAAAAGTTGTTCACGTGTATCAGTTTAATGCAACATACTTCCAGCCTTTTCTCGAGCAAACGTTCGCAGTTCTAGAGGATTTCACCTTGGGTAGAGTTTTTCGTGCAGTTTCAAGCAGTAGTAGCGACTTTTTTCGACGGCATCCCTTACTTCGAAGACTCTCCATCGCCGAGACTGTCCCAGTAGAATGGATTCGAAGCATTACTAGCCACTGTCCGGAGTTGACGTATCTGCACTTGAGTTTGCATAATCCGGAAGCAGGATCATTAGAGTCTCTGGTGCAACTGTCCAAGCTGGAGGTAAGCAAATAAGACGCCGAAAAGATTTTTTTACCTAAAATGCCATTTTTTGCAGCACCTATCATTGGAAGGAGCAGTGAATACAAAAATGTTCCGTGGAGCTTTCGTATCACTCAAAACCGTACATTTAAATGTGTATTATCCTCTAGTTCTGCTGAAGAACCTTTGCGAAGTCGTGCTACAATTGAACTGTCTACAGATCAAGGAGTATCGCATGTCTTACAACATGTTTGACTTCATTTTCGAGAGGTTTTCTAGTGTCCAACGCTTAGAACTATGCTTTAGACATGGGGTAAGATTAGCCATTAACCCTAGACCTTCGTTGCTACAAAGCCGCCGTTTCATTGGTTTTGATTTCTTTCGCAGGTTATATTTCCCGATTCTGTTAGGTTTGATCGATTGGAACATTTGCAGGATCTTACAGTATCGGGCGCTACTTGCATTAGTTGCTTTCATCGCAACAACGCTCGGTGCCTAACATTGTCACTTTGTTCGGTAAGTGTTCAATGTATAAGAGAGAGGTTTGAGGTCGTGATGTTTAATAGAATAAACTCTTCACAACCCTTTCAGCGCCCAAGGCATCTTTCATCTAGAAAGCTTCGACGCTTGAGGTTAGAGGAAGATGAACTTAACCAAATACCGGAAAAGTTCCCTATGCTAAAGAGACTGATCCTCGACGAACGCTTGGCGACTCTGCTTGCGGTCAGACGGCTACATAAGTTGATGCCCTCTTGTAGAATCGACTTTGCCAACAAACGCTTGTATCCCCGTTTACGATAGGACTGTGAATTGAAAGGCGTTGTGCGGAAAGAAGGTGCAGTTTCGGAAGGAGAAAATCTTCAGTCGTTTGATTAAAATAAAAAAAAACCACCTAGTGGAAGTTCGTTTGGAATTAATTTAGTTTCACTCGCTCACCTGGCCACCCACCTACCAAAAGGATGCGGCTCGCCTGGCGCACGTCCGTACGACGGCTTGTGGCACCTCGTTCTCGGTCAGGGAACTCGCTATTATATCTTGACACTGCGGTGGCTGGTTATAGACTGATATTTATTTGAACGTATCATCGTATCGTAACTTAACACTAACACAACTACTATATCCTATAATACACTACACTCGCTTTCCCGGTTTTGCGTTAAGTTACGGCCCGTAAAATGAACATCCGTCTGTGCTGCACCGATTATCCGGTTTCTATCCGAAAGACCGGTCAGTTCGAATCCTGACAATGCATCGATTAATAGTAATAGTAAATCAGTGTTGCTGATCGAACTGTTTCGATCAGCCATCTCTTTCTTGCGGTGTCACCGACTCGGGTTGTCGGCAACGGGCAAATTTAGTGATTTACTAGTGATACCAATGTCGAATTGAGGATTAGCAAAGCGCGATAAAGATTCCACAAGACATTTACTGTTAATTCTCAGCTTGTAAGATGACGAAAACTTCGAAGCACAGCAAACTAATCGATGTTAGACGATCAAATGATCATAAATATGGATTTTTATAGAAGAAAGTAATAAGGATATTGCAAAAATATTCGACAAAGGCGATACTAAATCAATCAAGGGTTACGAAAATGGAGGTCGTATTCAAGTTTGATGTAATGTATGTTAAATAATTGTGCAATGATGGCATACACTAAACAAGGAGTGCACATTCAAGTCCCCAATTGTGAACCTTGCATCGGAAAGGCGGTTTGAGTAGTTCATATTGGTGAGTGCAGAATTAGCGGCATACAAACCCCGGCGCTCTGTGCGCGCCTAGTGGCCCTACTGCGGGTTTAACACTTGTTTAACAAATTGTATCGCCAACGGCCTCGGCAGACGTCCCTCGCGGGAGACGTTCGCCATCTACCGCAAATATTTACTCCTGTCGTTCGTGATTTTTCCCGTCGTTCAACCTTCGCGTGGAGCGGACACGAGCGTACCACCAACAACACCGACCAGTAGCGTTAAGGGAGCGCCGCGTTGATCGAAACCCGCCACCTACATCGGTGCACCGTATCGTAGCAAAAAGCGGATTTCCCACAGCGGCACAGTGGCACACTGGGGCCCAAGTGGCCCCACGGTGTCGCGGTGTGTGCGGTTGGCCTTTTCCCAAGCTTCTCGGGTTACGAAATGTGCCTTGTCCGTCGCCATTTTGCTTTTATTTTTCCGTTCCCCATTCCAGCCGCCTCTGGATGCCTTCGGCGGGTCCTTTACGTTCGGCCGGTTCGGACAGGTTCAGCGTCGGGATCGATTAGGTAGCGTCTGAGACGCCACATGCTTGCGTTGCTTCCTGTTTTGCAACCTTCTTTCTGACGCAACCCCGCGCTCCATGAGCATAAGAGCGTTGAAGGTAACGTGTGCCCGACGTGAGTGAGAAATTGATTTATCAACAAACGTCAATCTCCGGCTTCCGGCTTGGGAGGGCATAAAATTGACAATAAATACGTCACCGGTGAGGGATAAATTACCCATTCTCGCAAAATGGCGTCCATGGCCGTATGTTAGGAGGTTTTTGTCCCGAACGTTAAGAGCAACCTGAGCGGGACGCCATATTTTATTCCAGAGTTTACATTTGCCACCCGTGGCGTTCCAGGGAGTCCCTAACTGGCCTTCACGTTAGGGTTTACTTACGATTTTGGTGTGCAGCGCGGACAGCTCCCGTTCGGTGACGCGCCGGTTGGCCGCTTCCCGGCGCCGCTGCCGGAACTGGCTGTATTTGTACGCAATGATGGCGCCCGGCATCGCCAGGGCCTCCAGCGGTGACTTCCGGCCGAACGGCATTTTCGTTGTCGTTTCGGCGTTACTTTACTGCCCTTCTTTTCGCCGTTTCACCGTTTGGGGTTGGTGTTGTTTGCACGTTTTTCTATTATCTCGTTCGTTACGTTGCCCACTTTCCGTGCGTTCTTTGCCTTCGTCGGGGGCAAGGTACACAGTGGCACAGGCGGCACCGGTTCGTGGAACACGTTGGACACACTTTTAATTCTTTATCTATGCTGGTACAACCGGAAGCACGGGGATTAGGGTTTCGTACCACTACCAGTCAGCGGCCACGGGACCACGACGGAGGGCCGTTCTCCATCTCCGTCATAGCCGGCCCACCGACTGCGACTTGTAGCGGCACACTAACACACACGGCCACGCACAATGGAGCACTTTTGAAAATACTTTTTCCGTGACATTTCGTCACTTTTTCCACTACTGGAAAATGTTAACGCACAACCGCATGGCGCACTTTGGGGATCGGGAATAGTAACGGCAATTTGGAATTAATTAGCGAATTGTCGATTAAAACTGTCGGCCCTCAGCCGTCCTTTCGCATCGAGAGCACACAGAGGAGCACTTCACGAGATTCGTTTGGAGGAAACATCATTTGGACTGACCTAAAATAAATAATAATTAATACGAATAAACGAACGATGCTAGGTTAGCTTAGTTCGATCAATTATACGTGGTTTAACCCAGAACACCATTTCTTTTCGTCTTTCCTCAATCAAATCGATTCAAATGTTTGCTGTTGGCTTTTCATCTATCCCGTTGCCTGGGGCGACGCAATTCGGTACCAAGCTAAGTAGGCTCAGTCACAGTTGGTTGTGGATGTGTTATGGCTTTCATCTAGTACACAGTGCCGAACGAAGTAATAAACGAAACAAATAAAATAAATCAATTAATAAAGTGGAGAGGCTAAAAGGCGGTCAGATATTAAAGCGAACCACCAACCCGAATGACCAACACTATGTTCGTAGGACTCTGCTGCATTTGGGACTTGGGAAACACTCACTCACTCACCCATTTCAACCCCTATGGAGCACAGGACAACCTGTCGATGCACCCATATACAACTTATCTCGACCCCACCGATCTGGGGCAGCTTTCCGTCCTAAAAAGGCCAACGAAGAAGAGCCCACGGGCTTGTGTAACTCGTACATACACTAATGTAATCAACCGCCCGGTACTGGGGATCGGTAGGAATGTATGTGTGATTGTGTAATTAACACAATGCACCGACACCGAGTGCCACAAAATTCCCCAACACGGCCCGGTCCGGTGCTTTGGGGTCAATCCCCCCGCACAAAAACATAAATCGTAAAATCACGGCCCTCGGGGGTGACATTAAAAGACGGCGCTAGCTCACAAAACAGAGGACCCCGTGGTGGTGGTGGGGACGGAAACCTGACCCGATGGGCAGCCCGAAAACCGGGAACCCACCGGGAACGTTAGGTTGGGTTGGGCATTTATTTCGTTAGATTTATTTCTACCGTTGGTCGCATTTGTCCCCACAATCCACCATCTTATCTGCAATCGATCTCAATGACGGACCCCCGTGTGCGTGTGTTCGCACCATTCGCACTCGTTCGTTTATGAGTACGCTCCGCTCCTGAACGAGTGCCCGGCCCGGCCTTGTCTAGGGCGAACGGCGAACAAATTTATGTGGGATCCTCCTCACAAACACATACACGCCGGCTTGACCTCCGGCTTTGTTTGGTCATTTGGTTAATGTATCAATCGGGGACGGGTACTTTGCTGGACGGTGCTACTTGGCCTATTAATGGAATCGCCATCGTCCATCGGTTTGCCGACACGATCGTAAACCGACGTCCGAGGCCCTCCAGGCCGGGCCGGACGGAGCCCTAACTCGCAAGGAGAGTTATAGCTGGCCGGCTGGCAGTAAGTGAAATCCCTCCTGACAAACGGGTTTCCACGGGACCCGACATCGATGTTCTCGTGTCCGCAAGCTTCCAGTGGCCAATTTCTGACGCTGCAATAACGGGGGTCCCCGTTCTTAGGAAGCCGTTGGTGTCAACGATTTTACGACGAATAAAGTCCCTTCCTTCCCTGCGGCGGCGGCGGCGCCATCGGTGGAGAGCGGCTGGAAAGTTTGCCGAAAGTTGAATCCCTCTGTCGCTGGGAAAGGGAATTGGGGGACCCCGTTTTAATGGGCCAACATAATGGGCTCTGGCAACCCGGTGGGACTGGTCGGGAGACCGCACAACATAGACCGCCCCCGTCCACCACCACTACCACCAGCAGCCATTCCTTATTGACTGTCAATGCGCGACGGAATTCGGATTCTTTGCGTTGTGTGCGGCCGTGATGTGACTTTTGCGTTGCGCCACAAGAATCGATACCGGCCACCAGGCGTCTCCATCGCCGGTCAGTTTTTGTCCTGCGACCATCACCTGAACCCGCGCTTGACACCTGCGCTACGTGGTTGGGTTGGCGGCCGCTCTCCGGCCGCCGACAGCTGACCCCGGAGCCTTGTGCAGATTAATAGTAATTCCTTTCGCGGCACCAGACGGGGGGCCACTCGACGATATAAAATTTGCTCCATTGAAGTGGCACGTACCCGGGAGGTGCACATTAGAATGGATGACGTGGCCCGAACGTGGACAAAATCTACGTTTCAATCTGCGCTGGCACCCAGTCGCCGTAGGGCCTTACGGCCAGGTTCCGTTCCGTTCAGTCAATTCTGTGCGAAACTAATTCCCAATCCCGGGCACGGGATTGGTCCGGGTGTCCCGGAGGCCTACACCCTTTTTTCTGGCAATTTACGCAATAAATTAAGTATCGATCGAACGATTAAATTGTTTCTTCCCTTCGGGCTCATATTATGTGAAATAATCGAAAGAAGTTCATCGCATTTTGTGACCCACGGCAAGGACGCTTTTCGTTCGGTGTACACTTCCCCTCGGGCCCGAGGGTGTACTTCTGCAACGGAGCCGCGATATAACCCTGCGTTCCAATCACAAAGACTCGTTCCACGACTCGACCTGCCTGCCATGCAAGCCACTTCCGATGCAAATCAGAATCGTGTGCCAATAAAATAGTCTCTGTAGCCTCCCCTACCCCCGGCAAACCCTGGTCTCTCGGCGGCGGCGGCGACCACTGCTCAATGACATGGCGCCCCGGGGGACAGTCCGCACGGCGTCTAGTTCGCGATGGTTTCGGTGGACTTCGAGTGACACGGAGAAGTAGTAAATAATATTACACACAAATATTCGAATTTCATTATGCAAAGTGACTGAAGTGAACGGGAGGACCCCTCGGCACCACGGAACCGCGTGCGCGGACCGTCGGCCCTCGGGCTTCATATTTCGTATTGATAAAACATCGATAAAGCGCACACTATTTTGATCGGTCCCGCCGGTCCGTAGTTACTTTCGTCTACGCGACCACCCCCCGAGGGGTTGATTATGATGGTTGATGGTGGAGCTCAAGAGCATCCCGCGGCCACACTCAAACGCGGGGAACCACGAGGAGCAAATCGAATGCATGAATGGAGCTATGGCCATTCTTTTGGCCCGGCTATTGGCCACGGTGATTTCGTAACTCCGGTCGATGAGAAGCACTTTTGATTGCGCCGAGCGCTGACATGGGAGCGTGATGAAGGCGAATTTTTGGAAGATGAATCCAAGTAATTTAATTTAATAATCGTCTACCCAACGGTTTGTTGAGATTTTCCCCCTCAAGCCTCCTTTGAGTGCCCAGTAGCAGAAAAATGACTTGATACTGGCACATCAAACGCTTTCAGGACTTCACCGTCGCCGCAAGGTGACATTGCCGGTCACGTGGCCGGGCCGCGGGTCAAAAGCCCCACCGGTTCCGATCATGCGACACTCATTTGGTAGTCTAATTTGTCACCTTTTCCGCCGCGAACAGATCAAACAGAGAGTGAGCGAGAGAGGGAGGCAGAGTAGTCCTCGGTCCGAAAAAAGGGCCCGCTAACCGGGGCCAGTTTTGCAAATTAGTTCCTCAAGCCTAAGCAAGCTCGGCGAAACCTGACGCGAGACCCGAGACGGTCCAAGATTAGCCCGAATCAAAGAGGGGTTTAGCGGGACGGGGTGATGGACCGGAGTCTCGGCACGGCTATGGCTTCCACCGTCCGTGTCGTAACGTGCTTAAGGTCCACCACCACCGGTAAGTGTCTTTTCGTGTTGGCCAATACCTTGACGTTTGATTAGCCGTATTGATACCTGACCCAAGTTCACGTCAAACACATTTGCAGTCGGTTTTGGAATAGCAAAGGCCAAAACCTTATCAAGAAAAGGGTTCCATAAGCTGGCGTAGGGCCCGCCCCAGACTGTGACTCGCTCGTCCAATTGAAACTTCTTCCCAAAGACTGACCGGAGCGTAGTGGTGCCAACGCGAGAATAAGAAAAGAAACTTTCTCGAAACTATTAGCGCTCGGGCTCGGGCACTTAGCATTAAAGACACTTCATAAATCAACCGCCAGACGCCACGACGAGAGTGATGCAAAATTTCATCCACCGTTTCACCGTTATCCCATCCGTGATTTGCAATCGTTACGCGAAACAATAGGCAGGCAAACAACAGGTCCGTCGGCATCGGCATCGTTTTTCCCCCGTTTCAAACTAAAAGGAGAACGAAGAAAAAAACGTAAATGTGATAATAGCGCGAGAACGCGAGAAAAGAAAACAAGGATCGCACTCTCGGAAGCGCTAGCGCTTCCGATTCTCGACTGTCCGCCATTGTTTCCGGGAAATGGGCAACAGAGGCAAAACTACTCAACCACTCCGGCGGTGCCCGAATCAAGGCACAAGGACGAATCCCAAAAGGGGCCACCATCTGGCTCTGGGTGTGTGTGCGTGCGCCAGCCATCCAGCGCTTGGTATTATGTTCCCACCCGAAGGAACCGCCGCCCGCCCGGTGGATATTTTCCTTTGGCTAACGGAACGGAACTGTACACACGCCGCACGCTCGGTACGCTCTCAAGGATGCTGCAAGGATCTACGCATTGTGCGAAGCGCGCACAAGCTCACACACACACGGCCGCTTGCGGACAGTTTGAGAAGGCCGTGAAAAGTTGGTACGATTTGCGGTACGGCGGTTCTGGCGGATTGTTCGGAACGGGCGGAACGGAGATGACTTTGAAGAGCGTATTTTAGCGGGAAGCTGGAACGTTTATGGTACTTCACGGATGACCTTCAAGGGAGGACTGCGGGGCGATGGGAATGCGAAAAAGGACCAGGGGTTTTTTGGATAATTACGGCCGAGGAAGCCGAAACAAATGTCGAGGCCACCGGGACCGGGACCCGCCGAAATTTCTTCTCCTTCACACTTTGCACCTGTTCACGAAACAACGTACACCCACACACACACAAACAACGCCCACGCGAATATTGGCACAGCTTCGAAACTGCGTTGGAGGAAAGTGGCGTCGTGGTCGCGTCGCAAGAGATTTTCACCATTTTCCCACGCTCACGCGGCCCGTCGGCGGGGTGGTCAGCGCGTGGCCACGGTGTGGGGTGGCGTGGTGTAGGATAATGCAGAACCCAGGGCCCAAGTTCACTGCAGTGTCGGTCGGACACACACACACACACGCACGCACGAACAACACGTTGTATCATCAGCCAGCCCGGGCACCGGCCACGGACGGACGATTCGGGCTCACCCTCGACCGGACCGGGTGGTTGCAGGGATTATTGCAGGAGGCTATACGGTAGCCGTACACGGAACGGTAGCCACGGAATTGACACACAGCGGGAATTGAGCGGACCTTGCCGAGGGAACACACTTCGTACACTGAGCAGCGGTTGCAAGATTGGGGCCACTCAGCAGTGTCCCGGAGCAACGAACGAGCAACGAGCATGCCGAAGCTTTCCTGCTCGGCGCATCCTGCCCACTTTACGGGAGGCACTCAGTTTGTATTTTCTCTCCTGAGACCGTAGGTGGACTCAACAAGATTTATCGGGTCTATTTTGGCGTAAAGTAGACCCTAAAGCTGACATCGTGAAGCATTTGTTACGTGGAAAAGTTCTTCAAAAATTTGTATCATCCTAGTAAGACGCAGCAGCAGTGGCAACCCATGATCAGAATCGAATCCGTAGAACACTCACTCGACCTTTCCCGTTGGTGGGTCCCGTGTCGGAGGGTCGCTTTCATCTATTCCCATTTATCGGCAACACCGGCACCAAAGGGGAGGCCGTAAGGATTAAGCTCTCTCTCTTACTCTCTCGCTTCGCACTCTCAGTTCTCAATCACTCGTGTGGAGTACTAGATTTTTGGCAGACGCAGCAGCAGCAGCAGCCCTTCGCTGGGATCTACTGAGTCCCAGGACACACATTGCTAAGCAACGACGCTACGACGACGATGGCACGCACACACCCGCCCAGCACACGGCTCTTGAGTGTGCGAAAACGTTACAACCGCCACGTGATCGACTGGGGCCGCGGCGGTGTGGGGCGCTACCGTTTTTCCCGACGTTTGTGGGCACAGGTCCATGACGACAGCAGCAGCAGCAGCGTCGAGAGGGTCACTCACGCCGACCCCACTGAGTGCTACACGCGCTTACCTTTCGTCACCATTTCACGAAGCGTGCATTAATGGCCGAGAGGCCGATTATTGACAATCATTGGCAGGCCTAGCCATCGCAACCATCCCCGGCTATGACGCTATTAAAAATTAACCGAGTAGTGTTTTAGTGGGTTAATGTTTCATGAACCCGGATGCACGGAACGAACCGTCGTTAATAGTTTATTTTCGTGAGCTCAGCAATGAAATGCTGTTCACGAGAACCAACCTCGGTCAACCGGGAACGTCAATGGCACTCACCGCCAACCGATCCGCCGACGATGCGGAACGAATCCTCCGACACAGATATGGCACGGCACGAAACGGCATAAAATTATGCTCGACTCGGGGGGCCACTCGGCACTGGGTCGGCTTGTGACGTCAGCAGCCGCGAGAGTCCCGGGAGAGGGTTTTGTGCTTCCGTCAGCACACGCTGCCGCTGCTGATACACGCTGTTGAATCGTTCTGTGACACCCCTAAGGGGGGTCCTCGCTGTTTGCAGTTTTGCATAGCTTGCAGAGTTCGCGATGTCGATGTTCGCTTTCCGCACCGCATGGTCTGCGAGAGGGGGGTGTAGGGAATGTTATTGGCTTGGCATTATTTATTGTCCTTTGCCGCGGAAACGTTCTGGACGGCCAGGTCCGAAGCGGTCGAACCGCATTCGGTGGGCCTATTAATTGGACAACTTAAAAGTTTGGCCCTTTCGTCAGCCCTCCGACGGGCATGCGGGTCTATCGTGCCCGTGAGCTCATGTAATTATTTTCCAAAAGGGAAGCAAAAAAGGGGACGCTTCAATAAAAGTGGGAACCATGTTTTAACTACGGTTGGAAGGGCCTCCGGGCCGGCTGTGTAACAACGGCGCACTTTCACCGGTAACGAGATTCTAAAAATAGTTGGCCCAGCCCAGCATCATCCGCTTCGCTTCATCATCCGCCCATCGCAAGGTGGTCCCCCCGTTGGTTTCCTGGCCAGCGAGATAGCCGGGAGGAAAACAACGGAAATCTGTCCGTTCCTTTCTGGTTCGTTTTCGGATCCGGATTCCGTCACTGTTCGTCTTTCGGTTCATTTGACACATAATTCAATTCCCCCTAATCGGGAACGAGTCGCGAGACTGTCCCTGTGTCCAGTGGACCCTTTCTGGGCGGTCACACGGAAGTCAATCAATCGCCGCGACGAACGATGGAGGCGCCTGGTGGTTCACGTGGTTGTGGAGCACAAATTGGCACCACATGACGGTCGCTGCCAACGGTTCGATCTCATTATCGGTTGCCGCCGGTGCCATTCTCGGGGAAAGTAATCCAGGGTGGATTTCCAAAACACACGGTTGCGACCTAAAACACATTACGACGATATTAACTCACAACAACTAATTGGCGGGCGAGTGCTGAGTTCTAAGTGGCTTACTGCAGGGGGCCGGTGAGGCCATACCATGAAGCCAACACAGCATTTATGCTTTACATCCGGTTACCGTGGGTACAACGCGTGCAGCGAGCTCACGTGCGCCGTAACAAACCCGGCACCCGGCGCCCGGAAGTGCCAGGTGGCAATTATGTTGCCTGGTGCCGGTGCCGTGGTAATTAATTAAAATGAAATGTGTCTGCAAGCCAACCGGGTTGCCCACCGCGCTCCCGTGTCGATGTTGATATATTGTTCGTAATTAATTGTTTGTATGTGCAAGCGTAAAAATCTTGGAATAAGTACAATGGTAGTGGCCCAATTAGTGAAGGTTTCGTTTTCGGACGCCTTACTGGCACAATGACCGCGCGCAGCTCAAAACTGGAAACCATTAACTCTCGTGCTCGAAACGACACCGCACCAAGACCATTTAATCCTGCGAAGTGATGGCAACCGGGGTTGGGTGGGGCGCTCCGGTGCATTGCCGGCCCCGCCCGCCCGGTGTATTAAAAGCACCGTTTCCGCTTTCGGAGCCATTCGACCTTCGAACGGTGCAGCATATCGACGGTGCGAATCTGCAAAGCCACCGAATGTGTCGCTGCCCGGGAAGGTTCCGGGGGATTCGAAATGAAATATTATCTGCATCAACTTCACACCTCTGCACCGGCTGACACCGGCAGGCACCCGGACCCCAGGACCGGACACGCAAACCATTCAAGCTAATGACTAGGTCCGAGCCTACGTCTACGTCGCTTGTTTCGTGCATTTTAAAGGACTCTGCCCTGCTACGAAGCACAATTTAGAATTTCTCCTGTTTGCTCCCCCCGTTTCTGGCATGGCTGGTTAGCTTGGCATAATCCTCGGAGTGGGGCACGTACCCCTCGTGATCCAAACATTCAACGTCATCCCACGACCGGCTGGCTGGCTTCGGCTCGAAAGGCACGAACACGCCCGGATGCTGGATGCGGTTATGACGTCAGCAGCAGCAGCAGCAGCACCGGACTAGTGTTGGTCTTCCTCCGAAAGCCGCACTTTAGGCACACCCCCGTTCGAGTGCCATGCTGGCAGCTGGCGCCAAGCAATCTCGTTTCTCTCGGCACGATCGAAAACTGCAGATAATTTAATTGACCGGAATGGGCGCTTCGTGAGCCCAATCGTGTCGTGTGTGGTGTGCTGTCCACCGGCTGGCTGACGTGGAATTAACTCATCGGCTTTTGCTGATCGAATTATCGGGTTTCGGCAAAAAGATGGACAAGCTTCGACAGAAATTCGAAGCGGAAATCAAATAACGTAGTTCAAAATCAATTAAACGTTCAACGAGGTTTGGACGAAGGGCTACTGAAAAGTGAAAAAAAATTGATTGATATTTAGAATTGACAAAAGAAACACACCACAGACCGGAAACCATTACCGCTCGTTGATGTATTATTCACCCGTGGAAAGGAAGCGACACAGAGTCAATAGTCTATCCGGGAGTCATCCCGTGGGGCACCATTTCCGCACACATGACAATCGCTGACAGGCCACTCCGTAGGCACACAGCCCCGCTAATTAAAGCCCCGACCAGCATTGGACACTACTCCGACGCCCGTTTTGTTGAACAAGGACCGCGTCGAAGTGCATACTTAAAGGCGTTGTTCGCATATACTAGTAACCGAGCAGCTCACGGTGCGGTACGAGAGTTCTGAAACTGTATCGTAGTAACCATTGACGAAGTTCGATTGGAACGTTCATCTGGAGCTTTTGGTGTGCTGTCAAATTACTGAATGGTGATTGGTTTTAATAATCCCTTTAGGAGGCCAATTCCGAACCAATGGAAATCAAATAATACTAACTTCACTCATTATTAAACCAAAATTTCGATCTGGCAACACCTTGGATTCTAGTGTCTCTTTTCGCGATACTGGAAGGGACAAAAAAGACCACAGGTCTAGCAGCCTATGACTGCCTACAATTTTTCTCGACGCCAAATCCGACGCCAGAGCAGATAAAACCCCGGGAAAACTAATTAAAATCGTTACAGCTAACGGCCGGCGTTGGTCGTAGCAAAATTAAAAATAAACGCGCTGTCCACACTGCGTTCCGGATGGGCGCGATAATCGAACGGGGAACGAGCCTAATCGAATTATTTCAATTAACACGCTCTGCCAAAGTTTCTAAATTGATCCTTCGGCTCCCCGCCGTGGTGAAATTGGGTCGATATTACGTCGGAGAGTCGCGGACCGAAAGGCAATTTTCACCCGCCGCTTGACGACGATTAAAGCACGCCGAAAAAGGGTCAAAAACCGACGAGTGTCCGCATCGCAGCTTCATCCGCAGTATCCGCGGCCAATGTGTCGCATGCTACGCACCTGCAGCACCGCGTGCTGACGTAGAAAGCGTGCCGTCCGCCACCCCCCCACGCAACATCTGCATATCGCAGTACGCAAACAGCGGTCAGCTCGAGCTCATCGATTTTCTTCCAACGCAACCGGTGTAGACCCGCTGGCTCGGCTGCAAGGATTGAGACAAAGCCTTCGCACGCACAGCAGCCACAGGCCCTAGACTTGCGTTGGTGTTACGGTGTTCTTCCTTGTGTGTTGGGCTCCCGTTGAGTCTATTCAGTGCTCTCACTTCATCGTCGCGTAATTAGTTGCTTCCGGTTGTGTTGGTGGTACTCCTGCGTAACGGACGGATTGCGGTCAGGTTGTGACGTCATCCGTCAGCATCCGTCCGTGCGTGTAGGCTGCAAGGTGGTAGGCTGCAATCCGAAGCAAATCCGAAACCGAGCGAGGGATGAGTTCTGCGCGCTCTCTCTCTCGCGCCTCACGCTCTCTTCGCTAGTGAGTTCATGTGTATACGGTTGAACCTTTTTCGTAGTGAACTGTAGTGAACCTTGTTGGCCGAGACCGGGAGCAGCCACCCCTGAAATTCCCATCAAGGATCGTAGTAAAGGAGCCTTTTTATTGGCTGTTTGATCGTTACATTAACTTAGAACATGAAGTAATCGATCTTTTAAAACATTTTTTTCTTTCTCAGACAACGTTTAGAGAAGCAAAACGAAAGAATATTGCGATTGTAAACCTTATGCTCGCGTTTATTAAATAGTATAATTAAACAGGCTGTTCGATTTTTGTCTTTTCGCTTCAGTTTTTTATGTAAATTTTCTACGGAACATCGCTCGCCTTTTCATCAACTTTTGGCGTGTCACATCATAATCATCACCTTCGTGGTTGCTACGCAATTCCATTTTGCCAGGGCGCTTAATGTGGCCCTTCTCGACGCCGCGTTACGTTTTCTCATTCTTGTGCCTGCACCTTATACGACTGAACACCCAAACACGATCGCTACTTGTGAACCGCGTACCTTTCCAGCAAATTAAACACGAAACTCGCTCCCTTTCTCTCTCCCTACAACCGCATAAAATTTGGTATATCACTAACAGAACGGAGTTGAAGCACGGTCACTTGCCAAGGGTCGAACGACGGTTGATCCATTTTTTATCACATAAGCAGAAATTTGGAGCGGTAACAGATCGAAGCTCAACTTACCGCGGGTCGACAGTTTCCCTTTGGCCGGCCCTGGCACTGAAAGCGCCACCGGAACGTGGACAATACTGGGTCTGGGTATAGTTCAAAAGCTTTCAAAAGAGGCAGAATGATTTCAAATCGTATATAAATCGCGGAGCGGTGCATAAAATTGGTTTGAAAATAGAAAGCTTCCGCAAAAACCTAACACTTCTTCTTGCTTAAAACATCGAGAACGCGAATGATTACGAAAGATGTGCCGTGTAGCCGGTACAGGGTCGCCAGTCAGTGAGATGAAAAGCTCTGATTTTCTTCATGATCACGCCAACATACCGCATTCCTTTGGAAATGAGCTGTACCGTGTAGAAAATAATTGCTACCTTCAAAACAGCACAAAACCACGCTCTTAAGATACAATCTTACACACACACTTCCTTCTCCGCTCTCGCAGCACATTACAGAAACTTAACAAAACCCGTATCCGGCACACGAGGATCATGACGGTGGACTGCTCACACAGGTTAATATCACCGAGGGGGTTAAACCGAAAATGAGACATTGAACGGAACTGGTTGACGGAGGTGTTGAGCTGTTTTCTTGTCTTATCTTGCCCTGTTTGTCCCGTGAATAGCGGTTGGTCTTTTTGAGTACTTTCTCCGCACATAACACGATGCATCAGCGTTCTTTTGCGCCATGAGAACAAACTTGGGAACGGGCTCGAAAACACGTGTTTGTAGTGTAACGGATCCTAGTCCATTGGTAACTGCTTATCTATCGTAAAATAGTCAACAAACGAACCGATGAAGAAGAAAAATAACCGCAAAGGCTAGACCTGATTACGTTTCTGCTTCTTGGGCCCCGTAGAAAAATGAGTACATTACGGGGACAATACGTAACACGGTTGTGCAGGGGCAGCGCATTCCCGGTCAGATCCGTAACCAGTTCCTTGCACCGAATCGATCACCGCCAATACCGGACGGCCCGGCACACTTGCCAAACGTCGTACCAACCACGCACCGCTAGTCGGTTGAATTTTTTCGATTGCTTTTGTTGCCACGTTTTGTGAATGCGCGACCCTTAGTTTTCGAGCTTCTCCATTCCGCGCACGATCTCGTCGATGGCGCCACCGTCCTCCGCTCCCGAGCCGGTCAGATCGGACAGCTCGTCGAGACACTTCTGACGCTTGCGCACGTTCCAGTGGAGGCACTCGGCGAGCGAATCGAACCAATCGGCGATCTGATCCTGGGCGCATATGCTCGGCACCGGGTAGATGGAGGTTGTCACGTGCAAGCTGAAAACGGCATCGTTTCGGTCACATACCACAATACAATGCTGCAATTTCTCCCCTCCTTACCTGTCACCGTGCAGAAGCTCCTGACGATTCCGCCCATCGAACGACACCCAGGAGCTGTTGCGACTGTCCGGTGAAATTGCAATCTGTTTCCGAGGGAGAGGAGAACAAAATGGAATGTTTGTGTCAAGTTCCGTTGCAAATAGTGTTTCGTTCGATTCGGGCGTACCTTCAGCTCCACGCCGGCTGGCAGTACGATTGGCCGGAAGCTGAGCGAATGCGGACAGATCGGTGTGACGAGAATGGCGGGCACCGACGGGTGAATCATCGAGGCACCCGCAGCGGCCGAGTAGGCGGTGCTTCCGGTTGGCGTGGAAACGATCAGCCCATCGCCCTGGACCGAGGTAATGTGCTTGCCGTCCAGAAACAGATCGATATTGCTCAGGTACGACGACAGACCCCTGTCAATGACCACCTCGTTCAGGACCTGCAACGGAACAGCGTGTTAATATCCCTCAACTTACAGCGCCCCCCCCCCTGGGCGACTTCAGCGTTGGTCCTCACCAAAATGTTGGTCGATGGGTCCTGCGATGATTTGAAGGTAGAAATTTCCTGCTCGGTTTTGTCCTTCCGCACGATAATGCATCGCAGACGGCTGCGCAACGTCAGAGCGGCGTGCCCTTCGAGCACGTTCGTCACCTGCTCCTGGAAGTTGTCGAACTGGAACGGCGTGAGGAAGCCGAGCGACCCGAGATGGAACGCCATCACGGGTGGGACCGATTTTTGAAAGAGAAGCGACGCATACAGCAGCGTGCCGTCGCCACCGAGGCAGATGATGAAATCGATCTTGTCGGTCAGATCGTCCCGACCGTCCTTGAAGGTGATCAGTTTGTCCTGCAGCTTCGTGAACCGCTTGTCACCGGTCAGGAGCGCATCGTCCAGGATGGCCGCCTCGACCCAGACCACCATGTGCTTCTCGTGGATCAACCACTCGACCAGCTCGACGAACGGCTGCAGCACCTTCGAGTCACGAACCTTCTTGATGACCAGCACCGCGAGCGGCGGCTTGTACCACGTCAACCGTTGGCTGGCCGGATCCTGAATTTGCCTGGGAGGGGGAGAAACAAATTCTGGGTAACTCGCTGCTTTGCCGCAATCGACGAATGAATGACACTTACATCACCATCGCCGAGTTTTTCATAATCCGACCGCATGGTCCGAACTGTTGGAACGGGGACGGTGCATTTAAGCTTCGCGTTCGCCTGCAAACAGAGAAGACAAGAAAAAAGAACCATTTTAATGTTTTAGTGTCACGGGGAAGCGATCGTAACTAAGCTGCTCTCTCTCTCTCTGCTCTATGGTTGACACCGAAGACGCTACTACCCACGTTCGGACCTTCTTCACTCGTGAAGGCAGCCAAATTTTGTGACGCCCGCCATGGTAGAAGCGTCGCATCTTGCCCCTGGCAAAACAGGCGGACCGATTTGATAACATGCTCGTGACACGATCGGCGTTGACACCGATAAACGGCGCTTTGATTTTATCACTATCTGCTACCAATGAACACGTAGTGATGTGTGATTAATGCGATAATAACAACCAGTTTTGATCGATTTCTTGTTGATCAATTAACTCTCTTGGGCTGATCATCATCAATTACTGTTATTAAATTATAGGCCACAAATGAACAGGAAAAGTGAGTAACGTCCCAAATGAAACATTGCTCTGTGAGTGTGATGAAATTAATGGAAGATGTAACGTTAACCGGCTTTTGGCGGACTTTTTTATGCTTAATTCAAACATGTGCCTCATGGACCTTTTCGAGGAGCTTTCAGCACGAAACCGTTCGCGTCATTAGCACCTCAAGAGATGAAATAAAAAGTCTTTAACCAGTCTTTTTTTTCCTTTCGCCTTCTGGCGATTACCCACTACTCGTTAAGAACAGCCCTGACCGGCGTACGGACACCCTCGTACCGTCGCACGCGTCTCAGGGCAAGGAATCGTGCCCCCACACACACCCCCAGCGCAGCATCGGTGTGGTCACGGGTCATTTTACTTGGCTTCATCGCAACGATTAGTGAAATTGTCAGGGCGGACAGGATTTTGCTTCTCTACTTTTGCTCACACTATCCTTCTCTCGCTCAGTGGTCTCTGTCTGTCGATCGGGGCTGATCTTGCGATCAACCAGTTTACCTAGCCCTTCCCCTGGGGCGCCTCCCGCAACTGAAACGAGGCGAAAGAGAAACACAAAACAACAACAAAAATACACACACACACATCAGACACGATCTGGCGGCCTACACGAGGAGGGTGCCCTCCGTGGAGCTGCGCCACCCTGTAGGTGTTTCTCCAGCACCGCCGCCACCACACCACCGTCAGAGTAGGCCGACCTCTCGTGTCGTTGCTATGGATTCTGTGGCATGCTGTGTGAGAGGTGTCCAGTTTTGCGTCATAGCCTTGACAGTCTCGCCGCTCCACTATTTGCTCTCCGCTCCGTCCCTTATGGTGTGTGCTTCCAGCGGTCCATCGGTAAAGTTTACTTTGAATAAGAAACCCCCCGCTACGCACACACACACACGCACGCACGCAATTGACCGAAAAAGGAAACCACCGCCGTCGTCGAGAAGTGCGCGAAGATGACTTCTTTGATGAGACTTCACACACAAAACGCACCTTTTCGGGCGCCACAGCAGCAGCTGATCTTCCTCGGCCAGGATGTCATCTTCGGTCGACGGGCCGCCGCCCGGGCCACCGTTCGATCCGGAAGATTCATCCCCGTTGGCAGCCCGCAGCGTCCCATTATTCGGCTGGTGGCGGTGGTGCAGCAGCAATGGGTGCTGCGATGATGCACCACCATTGTGCAGCGCAGAGGCCACCGCCTGCTGGTGATGGACGCTGGGCGGATAGAAGCAGCGCACCAAGTCGGCCATGTAATCGTCTTTCTCGTTGCTTTCGGCCATGGCCGTGCGCACTATCGAAACTTTCGGCGGACGGTGTTTCAGAGACCGAGCATTCTGTGTGCCGGACACGACACACGGCGCGAATGGACGAGAAACCCCCAAAAATTGCCTAACAAACGCACACACACGCGACGGTACTGTTGAGACGCACTTTGACACCTCAACTCGGCGGAGGTGTCGAAGCTCAACTGGCGAGCGCCGCGCAATCAAACTGTCAGCCGCCCCGCGACCGACCGACACGAGATGAACAGAAGGATCAGCCGAGCCGTCGGACCGACGGGGAGGAGGCCCGATCGCGGGGGATTTGGCAATCAGCAACACGGCCACGGTCACACCAATACTGCTGGCTGACTGGCTGGCTGGGGCCGGAGCGTCGATCGTGTGTGACACTGTATCGCACCACACACGGTCCTCTGTTGCTGGCGGACCTACTTCAATCAGAGACCAGCAGGTGTTGTTTGTTCTAACCACTCCGGAGTGGCCACCGTCTCTCTCTCTCTCTCCGTGGGTTTGGTAAGACCCGCGTTCGCAGGTATTGACGGACGGCCATTAAAATATATCCGTTTCTCTTTTGGGGCCCTGCTTCGGCGGATCGCAGAATGATCGCATCCGAGATCGACGACGACGGAGCAAAATTATCATCCCCCACCAGAGCTCGACGAAGACGAGCGGGCGTGCGAATGTGTGTGTGTCCACCTCCAATCCAGACCGACGAAAGACAGAGAACCGCGGGACAGGATCCAGAGCCAGAAAGCGACAGGAAAGCGACTGGTTGCGCGGGAAGATCAAAACCCGTCCGAACCCTGCAGTGTCCAGACCGCAGCTAGAGTCTTCTGGGCGGAGAGTTGGAGGCTGCGCACAAGCGTCGTGCCGTCTGGAGAGTAACTTCGAACCCGGCTCAAGGTTCCCGTGCGCACACACCACCCGATGTCGACGGTGAACTCTGTCCGACTTTGCACGGCTGCCGCTGTGTGTGTTTGTGTGCGGTAGTGATAAGGGTACAACACACAGAGCGATCACCCGATCGACCGCTGGCCCTTTCGAGTTTGAATCGAAAAGGGACACGACGACGACGGACAGAATCATGCGATGGCGTGCCTGGTGCGGGTGCGAGTGTTCGACGGAGTAATTGAAGCCAAATAAACGTAGATAAATGGCCCACAAAGGAGTGGCCTTACTTACCCAAAAGCGGCTACCCACAACGGATATTACGAACCTCGCTGGCAGACACAGAAATGGAAGAAATACAGTGGCTATTGGCCGCCGGTACGATTAATAGCACAGCCACTCGAGTGCACTGCCGACCAGGGTCAGTCTATAATCCAGAAGTCCATAACTTCATTACTTTACGAAATGCACCAACAGAAATCGATTCCCAACATCGCCACGCTACCGCCGTAATCGTGACCGGATCACGCAACCCGGTCGTGTCCCTGCCGTGCCGGGGTCATTTTACGAAAGTAATGAAATAATGACACATCTTCCTCAGCGGTTCCAGCTCACAACACTCTCTCACTGATCAACGCGACCGAAGGCCGAGCTTTGTCAACGCGAACGCGGAATCGACCAGTCATCCTGACCTGACGGCTTCGGTGGCCCAAGAACCGTGTGCCGTGACGTGTGGCGTGATAAGCAAAAAATAGGGCTTCAAATAGGGTCCGAGATAAGACGAACAATCAATATGAATATCACACTGCGTTCTGCGTTCACGATTTCAATCAAAACTGGCACTCCAAACTGGGAAGCAGACTCCCCAGGGGACAAGTGGTGCACCCCGGGTTTATCTTCCGTGAAGCACCCTATTTGCACTATGATAGGAACTCCCGATGAGCCGTCGGTCGGTCGCGGAAATCCCGCACCCAATTAGGTGGCCGATGGTACCGGCCTGTCCCCCGCATCTTCGATTTCATCCGAAAAGATAACGCCCCGTTTGTTTGCCATTGTTTCGCTTCGGTTTTCTGTGTGTGTGACGTCGCGAAAATCCCACTTCTTTGTTCTCGTTCCTAGACTAGACGCACGCACGCGCTGACCCGTTTGTCACGGGAGAAACCAAAGACACCGATCTTCGGCTCTGATCCGAGAGATAGAGAGAGAGAGAATAGGATCCTCAACAGGGGCGCCAAACGCCGCACCTTATCGATACGATAAACCGAGCGCTACTAAACCTACCCTTCGACGGTGCGGCCGGGACCTTTCCAATCGCCGGCAGCGAATTAAAATCCCAAAACTTAAAGCCAAAGCCGCGAACTCGCGAAGTGACGCAAGTGGAACGGACTCATTATCGATTCTGTCGCCCCCCAGCCCCGGGGGGCGACAGGCAAGTTGTAGAACTTTGCCCGAAACCGAACGGAAAACGGGTGCACAGTGCACGACTTAAACCCTTCACGTACCCAGCGGCCAACCCTGGTGAACCTGAATTGATGAGCCCTTCCCTCGGTGCCCACGGAACCGCGACCGTTTCGTTGTGTTTAATCTAATTGTCCCGAGCATTAATTGCCGAAAAGCGGGCTGTAATTCAACCCGTTGGACACGTGCACCAGAGCCCGACCGATCGAGCGGCGATGTGGCAACGCACAGTGTGGCACAACGCGCAATAGCGAAAGAAAATCAAAAAAACAGATATTACGCACTCACTCACTGCCCGGCGTACCGATGGAGCGCCGGGGCCGGGCGGCTTGCAGAAAGCATAACCTGTAACGCAATTTCGCAACCGCAACAGCAACCCTTCTCGTCTAGCGGCCTGTATGGGCTACCACTACCACTTACGGCCAGGTGCCGGACCTTCTTCGGCGGGTATCGGACGAGAAGTATCCATCGTCGTGCAGATGGTCGTCGTCGCTCCACTCGACGTGTTTGCTGCCGCTGCTGCTGCTGCAACTACTGCTGTTGCCACCGCCGCCGCCGCTGCTACTGCTGCTGCTGGTGCTGGTGCCACCGCTGGACATACTATTGCTACTTCTTATCCTAGGACGTATCACATGGCCATCGAAGCTGATGGTCGGCTGCTGCTGCTGCTGTTGCTGGTGCTGATGCTGCTGGTGGTGCAGCATTTTGGAGCATCCCGGTGTCCTGCCGCGCATAGTGGCCGCTGTCGGCGTGAAGGACCGCTGTAGGATGTGCTCCTGCATCGAGGACGCCGTTTCGGTCGCCAGCACGATGTGGTTGTTGTTGACCCGATCACACGATCTTCGGTGGTGCTGCTGTTCGGAAGCGATCGCTGCACTCACACCGACCGCTCTGGTGTTGGTTGCTGGTGGTGCTACGGCTACCTGACTAGCCCTCGCTTTTGCCGGTAGCTCCCGGCTGGGTTCCATATCACGAGTCCACAGAGATGATAGCCGGTACTGGACACGCTCCTCGAGGCGTGATTTATGTAGCGTGGCAAGATCCACATCCGATAGGTAGGCCATCGCGTCCAGAACGTCCGATCGTTCAGCCCAAGCACACGCAAGGAACTGGGGAACTGTTCGCTAGCACGCGATCTTCGGCACTCGGGAGGACTTAGTACTACGCGTCAACCACTTCACTTCGTGCCGTCATCATTTTATGGACCACAAGCCAGAGGGATTCACCGCATAAAGAACTGTTTTCGCACACGCGCGTACACCGTACACTGGAAACGGAATTTAAAGCACTCGTTTATTAATAATGTTCACGGTAGAACTGATTGCGCCCGGCACACCGAGAGCGAGAGAGAGAGAAGAACGGTCACTCGAGTGGTATGAAGCTCCCGGAATCGCTCAGTGGCGGATCCGACCGTCGCAGCGGTCAGTCGGCGAATGAGAGAATCGCGACTCAGCGGCCGCTGCTTAATGGCAACGGATTCGCGAACGATGACGACGACGACGGCGGTCACAACATCGAAATCAAAATCAGACCAACAACATGCCATTACGTCATGTCGAGACGGCCACCACCGACTCTTATCGCCCTGCTAGCCAGCCAACCTGTCCTTCATCGTCGTGTCAACATCTTTGTCATGATGATCGGAAGCATTCGCGCGCCCGACCGCCGAGACGATGGGTTGATAACGAACCGCGGTGTTGGGTTGCGGCGTAACTGAATGCCCTACGACCCGAAGAAATCGAAGATCACGCGCAGTTCGACTTGAGCACGGCTCCGGGAGTCCGGGTTCGACGTGACCTTGGCTGGGGCGATGCACGCGATCGCATCCGCCACACCACGACCCTGACATACACCTTCAGCTCCGCGTCAGAGATCGATCGGCGTTTGAAACAAAGACGATCGTGAAGGGTCACAACATTTGAGTGGGTCAGCATCGTGCTCCGTCGTCGACGCGTCTTTCGTAACGCCAACAACACTTTCGATGCCAAAATGTTGTGCGATGCGCGGCCTTTTCCTTGCCGTTTTCTAAACCGTTAATCAACGAAGCACACACAAGGTCCGCCCAGGCGGAGTTATTGCAACACTCGCTACCGGGCTCGTGTGTCCGAAGGTCAGACCATTTCGGTACGGTACCGCGTCGTCACGCGTACAACGACCTCCGGAATGGCCGGAATGGCCATGTTGAGGTCGGTTCCAGCTTTCTCAGTTCCAGAGCGCCCCCACCGCAGTTCTATGACCGTTTGGGGCGGTGGTCCACAATCCCTTCCGTCCGCAACAATCACGCCCGGGAGTATTGGCCCGAACAGAGGTCAGCGCAAGTGTGGTCGCCGCCAAGTTGTCCATCGTGCATCGTGGGCAGGTGGTTTGGGTGTTGGCTTCCGGTTTTTTCGTTGAAATGGACAAATGACTAATGGTCTACGCTCAGTTTACCGTCCCACCAACTACGATCACCTGCAAAATCCTTTCCGAGTCGTGGGCGCTTAGCTTGGCCTAGCTTTGGCCACGTGCAGTCCAGATTGGGACAAACCAGAATTCACAAAGCCTTCGGAACCCTTAAGAACTCCCTCATTTAGAGAGCCTAGCTAGGCGATGCCACAACCACAACAATCGAACAAAGAGGTCGAGAGAACCATCTGGGCGGGGATGTCCACGTGGCCCGCGAATGGGTTGCGCGAATTGTCCACTCATGACGATCAATGGATCGCGCCTCATGGAGCGATCTCATGGTCTTTCCACCAGCCCCGACGAAGGTCTTCTCTTCATGGCATCACCACGGGGTGGTGGCGGCGGCGCGTGCAGCGCGTTACGTAAGTTTCTAACCTCAAACGCACGCAGAGCTAACCACACAAACACACACACACACACAGGGGACGACGTGTCCAAGTGTAGTGTTATGAGGTGAGCCAAGTCCAGCAGCGAGCGAGAAAGAAAAGATGATCTCTGCTGCGCTTCTGCTGCTGCTGCTGCTGTTGTTGGTAGTGAATCCCTCGGACGATCAATCAACACCTCTATGCAGCGCAGAGCCTTGAACGGGCCGACGGGACGGGGAGCCAGCGTTCGGCTGCAATCAGCAAACCGTGACATCGGCCGTCCCCTTCCCTCTCTGGTCGGTTCTGACGACGTCTCGGGTGGCCATCATTATTTGTTTTGTTTTAGCATTCAGCGCTCTCCGCCGACCCATCTTCCTCTACCGGGGTCCTCGACACAGCAGAAGATCGCCTGTCTTTTTTGGGGAGGGTTTGAAAAATTCCAATTTACAATTCATGGAGTTTCACTTCGGAAGTGAGTCGACTCAAATTGATCAAATATCGGCCTGCAAGCCACACCGAGGATCGCAAGGTCGTTCGAATGGTCCGCAAAAGGCGATGACGATGACACAACTTGCCCGAGTCCCGAGAATGCTAATCTCCAGTGTTCCGCTGCTGGAGAGGGAAAGAGGCAGAGATTAGTGACGCTGAATACTGTCATTACGTCCGCAACGCCCCGGGGCACTAATCACAGCTCGCTGATGGGTCAGCAAATTATACAACCCGGCGAATCCCGAGGTCCGCGGGCATATTTCGTCCAGTAATGTCGGGTTATGTGGCGGAAGAACTGGCAGGCAGGAGCTGAAACAATTGCCAATGAAAAATTGCCAAGTCTAGCAGCAGGGATTATGATCGTGCCGGCGATCATCTCGACGAAGGACGTTCTGATGGCACGACCAGGTGTTTCGGCTAGCGCGCGGTCTCTGCAAATCGTGACACTTGGCACACATTAATCTTTATGAACCCCACAAAAAGGAGGCCACCGCAAAGGTTCTTCCATTAGCGCACTCTGCGAGAGGCTGTTTTTCTTCCCTCGGCCAAGTGTGTTTTTCGCCACAAATAGGACCACTTGAGACGGCGCACAAAACCGGAGCTCAAGAGTGCATTAGTGTCGCTTCGAGAGCGTGGCCCGCAGTTGGTCCGCAGAAATGGCGGTTTATCCAAACTCTCGCAGAGTGTTGAAATGAAAGTTTTGTCCCCTGTGTTTGTTCGGTTGGAGTTTCTGTCCGTCAAACGCAATACACGCGCGACGGGTGCGGGTGCAACGATTATGAAAATGAGGCCATTTTTCATCAATCTTGTCCCACTCAACACCGGGCCGGGCTGAGAAGGGACAAGTTTCGCTCTCACTCTCGGCGCGTCTTTGCGTAATCGCTTTGCGCTTGTTGGGAAAGCAACCCAACCCCGGGCCAACCGCGGGCCCTCGGCACTCCGTACCTGGCATTAGTCGTCGGTGGCAAAGGCAAACACACATACAAATATTTGCCCGGCGGCGGCGTGGCACGGTACCCTTCGGAAATGCGGGGTGCCCTCCGGCGTGTGTAACGATCGGATCATCCGTCGTGACCGTCGTCCGGTCCGGAATGCGCCCGCGGGTCAAAGCGTGACGTCACGCGATGGAATTCAATGTTGGGCGGGCTCGCAGCGGTCGAGCACACGGAACCGGAAGAGCCTGAACCGGGGGGGAGAGAGCGCCTAAATCTGTGTCGCGCGTTGGCACGATCGACATGCTAGACAGGTCACAACCTAGTTCTTTTCAGATCGATCGATTTCCGCAGCAGCGACGCAGGGGTTGGAGCGCACCCCCCGCAGGATACCTGAAAATTGGGCCACACCAAGCGAGGGTGTTATATAAAACCGTCGGGGTCGTGTTTTGGAACAGTATGGCCGCAATGGCGCTAACTGACAGCTGACAGATTGGTGCCAGTGCAAAACAGTCCACTTCTATCGGCGGCTTGATCGTCGTAGTAGACATCGCCTAGTGAGCCCGTTGTGACGTAGCTCGGCTTCTACTCATCTCACTCGGTTGACTCATTCTTCTCGTTTCTCACAGCTCACGTTCTCACTCGGTGAAAGAACCCTTTTTGGTTGCTTTGATTTCGTCTCAATTGACAGCTGCGACACGCGATAACGCACCGCGATTACGCGCGCGGCCGACGACACGCGCACTCACACAACTGCTCGACGCTCGGGGCTCACGGAACGGCGGTCCGGTGTTCGGGGTTTTGGTTGGCGCGCGCGCGCGCACACACCCTATCCGTGCGGCGGTTTCACGATGACTGGCGAGTCGCGTTGGCTCCAACGGGTTGGGCTGCTTGGGAACGCGAAACAGCGGGCGGTACGAAGAAACAAACACCTCACGCGCGGCTCCGGGTGTGTGTGTGCTGTGTGCCGTAGTGTTCCGTCAACCGCGAAAAGCAAGAGCACCACAATTCACCCACCACCACCACCCATTAATCGGCTCCTCTGGCGGTCCCCAGCGGCCGCTTGTATGTTGGAACAATAAAGTCGAGTGTATCAATCAGTGCGCGCGCTTCGGTTGACGGTCACCGTCATCGTCGTCGCCTCTATTGTTCCGTTCCCGAGTGTGAGTGTTGGTGGCGCGTCAAGCCAATCGTAAGAACCGCGCCGCCGTTGCCGCCGCCGGTTCGTGCGGTGGTTGCGTGAAGCGTTCAATCATTACGCGCGCCATGGCCACTCTAATGATGATACTGCCTGATGATCACGTTGTGGTTGGTTGGCGAATCATCGCGTCAGATGACAAGCCACAAAGGGGGGGTGGAACAGAAAAGAGACATTTTGAGACCACCTTGCTGGCCATCCTATGGGCGCTTCTCGTCGGTCGATCAACACAATAAATCCCTTAGTGCATAAGGTTCCATTTTATTTCCCATCTGGGGATCATTTTAGTCGCTTTGGGTTCTGTTTATCGTTTCGATCGCTGACAAGAATGGGCGAACACCAATCTAATGGCCAGTAGGGTGAAAAATTTATCATTATCGTAATGTAAACAGGAAACGTATAAAAGTTATGATAAGGCTTCAAAAAAACAATGCGCCGGCGAACAACAACCGTGCAAACCTCTCACCGAGGCAAATGAGAATCAGGATCCTTATCATTGGGCACCGTCATTTATCGTTAAACCACAGAGAGCAAACCGCTATCGCTGCACCGGATGGAAACTGTTCGGATACGTTCGTTTCCAAACGACAGCCAAAACAATTACGTTAATGTGTCCCACAGTTACTAATTCAGACACCGGCGTACTTAGAGAGAGAACAGCCTAGAACCGGATGACCGGAACGCAGCTCGTGTACCAACATGCGATTGAAATTGACCCACACGGAAACCTCGTGACCCGGCCCGGTTGGCCTAGTTTGCTGTGAACATTTATTATTTATCGTTTGCGTCACAAAAACTCTCCACAACTGCCCTCGGCTTAGAGAGCCGCGTGTTCTCGTGGCGGTTCAATTTGATCGATTTTTAAATCGATTCCTAAAACGACGCCTGGGTTTTGGGTGTCCTGCACCTGTTTGAAACATTTCCCCTCATGTTTATTCCCCATAGTGTTTCGGCCACAAACGGCACAATGAATTCGAAGTCATTGTTTCTGAAACACTGCTTTCTAATTTGAAAAAAAAAACATAAAAAAATACAAGATAAACTTTTCCAATACAAGTTTGCCCATTAAAAGCGGCAAGCCCGTTAGCCGTTCGCGGGGAAAAACAGATGTATCTTAACTTGCACTTAACAGCCCGTTAACGGTCATCGGTTGCGTCGGTTCCAGCCAGCCAGCCAGTCAGCCAGCCGCGAGTGCGTCACTGTTGGGCAATAAATGAAAATTAAGCCTCAACGGACGTGCGGCTGCGAGATTTAAAAATAAGCTTGACTTGAAGATAAATATCCACACCACCGACACGGGCCACCGGGAACGATCGCTATCGGGCTGTTCTTTTATTCACTCCGGTGCTCGGCCGTTGGTCTCGATTCAGTGGCTTTTAATTAATCTGCATCGCTGGGGTGTTGAGGTTGCATCACACGCATTATATCAGCGTGCGTTGGGCGCTTTCCACCAAACACCCGGGCAGAAAGGAAAGCACAGACAAAACCGGAACTGCACCGCCACAGATGCAACAACCCGTTGGGGTGGTCCGTCCATCATTTGCAGTTTTGAAGAAAAAGAAAAATTAATACCTAAATACAATAATTATTACATTATTGTGTGACTCAACGAAATCATAGCGAAACAACCGTCGAGCAATAATTAGGCAAACTTGGATGTTTTTAATCAAAATCACTTTCGTTTCTCTTACTTAGCAACGGCTGTTTTGTTAATTGTTTCATTAAATTTCAAATGATCAACTTGCAAGATTGAGCTTCAGCCTCAGCTTGCATCGGAAAGCAAAGATCAAACCATGAAAGTTTCAAAATGGCAACTTCATAGAAATTGCCATCGTATTTTCGATTCGTCCAATAATCGAAGATGGCTGTGACATCAAAACTTCGTCGAGTGGTTGTCAACATGAGACGATCTACAATCACGGCGCGTGTCTTACAAGTTAGTGAGGCTATCTCACAATTCAGAAATAGATTTTAGATTCAGAAAGACATTTTATACTCCAGTTTTATTGTCCACGCCCAGGTCCATAACACGAGTACATCATTCTGCACACTTCCGATGAAACAATCTCGGCTTCTGAAAGTAGGCGTCAAGTCAATGAGCAAAAGCAGCAAAGCAGCTCCCCTAACACACGGTTTCCCTGTAAAAGCTACGAAACCTTCAGAACGGGGACGACAAACAAGGGCCGTCCGGCCGTGTGGGAGAGGATCAGCAGTGTGACTCACCATTCTCGTAGCGCCTCCCGGTTTTCCGCGTTTTCCTCCGGCGGTGAGTACGTTCCGTTGCCGTTCATCTTTCTTTTTTTCTGTGTTTTGCTTTTTAATGCCGGTAGCTAACGACCGTTCGCAAGTGGAAAAAAACCGACCGTGTCTCCGTTCGGTTCCGCCGATGTGGGGCTGATGGTGGTGGAGCTTGATGCGAATGATTTTTCCCTTTTTCTTTCGACCGTACGTCTTTGATGTGTTTTGTGCTCTCCTCGCCAAAGGATGCGCTGCTAACGGAAATGCCGATGATGGTTGCTAGGATGATTAGCGCATTGTGCACCGGTAAGATGTTGATGATGCGCTGAGGCGCGGTCGAGTAGGCAGTAGTTCTTAGCGACGTGGAAGAGCGAAAGGCTGCCAGAGGCAACTACTACTTCTACTACTACTGTACATTGCAATAGAACTGTTTGAGAAGTCGCCAAACTTCCGTCGGCCA
The DNA here is from genome assembly GCF_943734635.1 of Anopheles cruzii. Lineage (NCBI taxonomy): Eukaryota > Metazoa > Arthropoda > Insecta > Diptera > Culicidae > Anopheles > Anopheles cruzii. The sequence continues at coordinate 10,073,816 of NC_069144.1, read as the reverse complement.
CCGGGACTACTGTTGCTTGGCACACCATAAAAACACACAGACCACGCACCACACAATCTCGCACAAACAGACTCGCTCTCTCTCTCTCGCTCGTTTGGTTACCGTTGTACTATCCTCATATTATCTAACACCGTGGCCTACCATGGCCCGTAGACAGCAGCGAACGACCACACTTCTTAACGCACCGCGCGAGTTTTGTTTACGTCTGCCACGAGGGCACAGACCGAAGCAGCTGATCGGGAGACTATGTGGTCACCACCCACCGCCGCCGGAGGTCGTTATGCTTCTGTCACGGTTTGCAGCCGTCAATTGGAACCGAACGGATCTCGTCCAGCTTTCGAGCGCGAGAGAGGGACAGTGATACTTTGGGCAACGGGAAAGTTGCACAGGCCCCGACCCAATTGGGGTTTGCAAAAACACACGGAAAAGCAAACAACACACACACACAACGGGGCGCTGCTACAAATATGAAAGCTCAGCAATCGGCAGCTCAGCCTCTCTGCAGCCTCCTGGGATCGGAGAGTTGTGTAGCGAACCGAACCGAAAACAAAATCGACCGAAAGTGGGCCACAGAATGCGGATGATGCGGGTGAAAGTTTTAGCACTAGTATGGGGTACGTTCACGCACACACACAAGCATATGATGACGCTCTGTGGTTCACGGACGGATCGGCACCGTGTTCCGTGTGCCGCGGAACAGATCGTTCTCTGGGCACTGAGCAGCACTACCGGTAGTGGCGCCTGCCGGATGCGCCATCCTAGCCCACAACCGTACCTGGGCCCGCTGCCGATGTGCAACTGCATCAAAGACCGCCACCGAAAAACCCACACTGTACACGCTGTCGCAATAGGGATACGATTGTTGTTCGCTTTCGCACCGTGCAAATGCACAGCACAATTGTTTTTCACTGTGCGCAATGTTTTGACAGTCCTGATCGTGGCGACGGCATGGCAGAAACTGACAGCATGGCACTCACGCACGGATGCGATAGCTGAACTGACAGCATGCTGGCAATGGTGCAAGCAAGAGACGGAGCGAGCTTTCCAAGCGGGCGAGAGAAAGAGAAAGAGAGAGCACCTATGACGCTGCGAGTTGCACAATGGCGAGCGACCAGCTGTTTGTTTTGGATGCTCCAACGTTGACGACCCGAACAGACAGCGATACTAGGATCCCGAGGATTGATTTTAACCCGAGTACGGGCATTATTCGTTCGGAATATTTGTAATAAATCTATGCAAAATAACAGAGTACTCCAAAGTATAATTTGTTCATCTAATAAAAGTGTCACAAAACAAACCGTGCCTGTGTTTTGAGTTTAAATTATCACACACTCTTGCTGACGAAACCAATAACACCGTGTTTGGGGTAAGTAAAAAAATAAAAGCCTCACCCATTGCTCCGTGCCATCAATGACCGGCGTTCGCCGAACCACCATATTAAGCCTTAAACCTTAAGCCTGTGTGCGCCTTGTGCGCCGCTGACCTTGCGCAAACCCCGAGGGGAGAGAAGGCAAAACGGTGCGCCAACACCATTTCAACACCCTCCAGGGGCCCTAGAGGGAGAGTGCGCGGTGGAGAAGGTTCGAAGGCACTACTGTCCTCATGGGAGACAGCCTCTTAAGTATCGAAAATTCTTGGCATCTGATGGAAAACGTGCGGCTCAAGCGAGAGGCAAAACCCGGCCAGACCCAGGCCCAAGTAGCCTTCTTCGTGTCTGCGAGAAGGTTTCACGGGCCTAGGAGGGACGAAAAAACAAGCGAAGCGGCTCATGCGGAATCCAAAAAAAACCAACAACACCAAACACTACATTCCGCAGCGTCTCAAGGTGCCCAGAGGTTCAAAACCCGAACCGAACCTATCCGAAGGAGGCGTGAGGTGATCATGTGTTCTCTGCGAGCATATGACCACCGCTTACGCGGATCGGGGTAAATATAGCCCCCCACGTATCGTTATGCCGTCGTCCCTCTCCGGAGGTCCGCCCGATGGGCTACTCTCTGGCAAAAAAACCCGGTGGAACATGGGTACCACGAAAAAAAAACGGTCCTCCACAAATGTGCTTCTGACAGCACAATTCGCGACGTGAGGAAAAAGCGTGAAATGTTCTATCTTTTTTGCCGCTCATAAATCGCGCCCAGGTGGGTTTTGCTAACACCACATTATGGATACCCGCCGCACCCGCTGGTGGTGATCCTCGCGCATGACAAGATCGCGTTGTTTGAATAACAATGGGCGCACGCGGGCGCATGGTTGGGCAAAAATAGTCGTAGCACTCCCCACGAACCAAACGAACGTGCGTACTGGACCGGAATTCATCGCTCAGGTATGGCGCGGTGGTTCGAAACCGGTGCACCTCGAAAGCGAAACTGGGGCCCCCCGCTTACGGGGTCACTTTTTACGGCCGCAGTTATGAATGAATCTCGGGTCCGCTTCATTGACTGACTAACCGCCGCGCTGACCACAAAGCGGCAACCGATCGCAGCCTCCAGCGCTTCGGAGCGCTTAGCATCACACACTCCGGCCCTATACCTTTCAAGATCGCGTCAACTATGCAGTCGAAGTCATAAATCATCGATCGTTATGCGCGGGCCGTACACAGTACGCGGCCCGTAATGAGATCCACCGCCACCGATAGATAGGCTCATAAATCGTGCGGGGACATTGTTGCCCGGATTGACAGTTTCTGTAGCCGGCGCCGGCCCGGCTCTGGAAGCTGTCAATTATGCCGCACGTCGGCCACAAAACGCATTGGAAAGGGCCCGTTGGATATCACGGCAAAAAATTGTTACTGTTTCCCCTCATTACGACGATACTGAGTGTGTTTCGGGGGAGGTCATGAAAATGTGTACTCAATCGGTTCGATCCCTTCGTTGAGGTAGATCAGGCCAAGAGATTTGAGACATCGGAAAGAAACAGGTGTACCCAGAAACTGCTATAATTTGGTGACCCGGACACCAGTAATCTGCAGAAGTTCTGAAAAACTGCGTGAAACGGTGATTCACAAACCGGTTTCAAAGTTTCCATCGCAGACTCTTTACAGACAAGAAGCTCCACAACGATGGAGACAAACAAATTCCGCGCCAAAATCGTTCTTTCTACAACTCCCGGGTGATCGTGTGTAATAAAAAACACATTATTTATTATTCCGACTCATGCATCTCATTATTCTAATGTCGAAATCTTCGCAAGCGAACGATCGTCACGAGGTGCATTTCACGATCACTGCAACAATTGGTTGTTGGAACCGTCTCACGTTGTGATAGGTATGTATTAATTTAGTTACGCGAGTTTTTGTCGTCTTGCCATCCGTTGTAAAACCATTTTCGGCTGATACAAAAAGAAACCAAACAGTTGTGTGTATTATTTGATCATCTGCAACAAAGTACTCTCCGCGTCGCAAACGCAGAATCAAGACGAAGAAAACCGGCCTGGTCTCCGGCAAAGGGCATAGGAAATAATAATTGCATTATTTCTCACGAAGACACACCGGGCACGGACCAGACAACGACGAGCGAATCCTTGACATTCTAGTAATGATTGCTAGTCCGGGGTCAGGTCGGAACAGATGTTTGAAGAAGCGAAAAAAGAGCGAAAACATGCAAGTACTAGCGCGGCGGCCAATTGGTGTGAATTCCGAGGCTCAAACCCGTCAATAAGCTGGCGGACAGGCGGACAGCAAATCACCAAACCAAACGCGCGCCAACATTCCACACCGGGTTCCAGCACCGGGAGTGGAGTAACATTTAGTTTCACTTGTACACAGAAGAACGCCTGTGGTCCGTCGGACTAATTATGATTATTACCGGATGCCGGGTGTGCAATAAAGTTACGCGCCTGGGAAGGATAACTCTAAGCATTCTGTGCTTCGTAAAACAATAATGCTAAATCACAACATAACAGGCAGGCAGTCCCAGGTTGCACACGGCTCAGTTCACGTGAAATCTCACCCTAATTGTCTCGCTTCGGTGGATTCCGGAACTACCGTGTAGACAATGGAAAGATAGGATTGATGAGATTGCTAAAATACCGTGAGAAAACCCTCGGCACTGGTGTTCAAGGTCGTGCATCTGATAAGCCTAGGGTATTCTCTACAGTTGCGCCCACTTATGTGCACTAACCAAACAAACTTGAACGCTCGTAAACTTTCCCCCAAAACGAATCGTGAAATAAATCGCCACCGGCTCTACGCTCTACATGCGATAAAACGGGCTTTTCGTAAAATTAGCACAGAGGTGCCAAGATCGCTTTCGACATCCTACCCTGAAGCGGATACTTGATCGACAGGGTCAACCGGCTACTTACTCAGGGAAGGGATCGTTTACTTACCGAAACTGTTTGGTTTTGTCTTGTAGGTTCGTCACGAGTGTGCGGCGCAACGGGGCCGGTGATGCTCCCGGAGAGGAGGCATCCGGTTGCTGCTGCTGCTGGTGCTGGGCTACGATCGCCCGCGCAAGTATGAGATCTTCTTCGCGCATGTTGATCGCCCGCAGGTGTCTTATTCGGGCACTAAAACACACTCTTCACAATACCGTCTAGACCACCGAACTGTGGCACTGATGCCAACCTTCCTTCTGAACGGCTTTCCCGCGTGAACTACGCCACCGGAAGAGTGGAACTTCCTTATGGTGGTAGTCGGCAGCTTTGGAACTCGCAATCAGCAGCAAAACTGCAGGCGCAACGAACCGTCACTTCCTAGTTGCTGGCGTTGTTTTTCACTATCACACGATCGTTGCCTTTGAGGGCCAACTTAAGAGGGCTTAAGTCTTTCTGGTCGACACGATATACGTTTGATGGGCCTCCTCCAACGATAAGCGCCAACCGCTCTTGAATTCCTTTTACTTATTCTCCTGAGGTAGTCCCATCGGACTCCTGAAAAAGCACTGAGCAAAAAAAGTACGCGTCACGCGCATACACGAAACGGCCGCGGTGGCAGAACGGTGCAGACAGACTGAGGTCTCGCCGCTGGGATGCTTCCACTTTTCAACCTCATCGCCGCGCTACGGCGGCGGCGGCAGCTTCGTAGATCAGACGGAATCACCCTTCACTACACCACTACACAGCCCGACGACTAGACGGTCAGGCGGGCAAGCCGGTCAGGAAGGCCAGGCAGGGACGCCTGGGCCTGAAGTTGAACGCGCGCGCTCGAAACGCTCACCAACACGCCGCGTTCTCTAGAGCGGCGCAGCCGCGTCTGAGACCGTCGTGACTACTATCGACTCTTCACAACTCTCGGCGTACTCCGCAGCGAATGGTGCTTGATCCGGCCGCGCGCGCATCGCACCGCACTGTAGATAAACAGTTGCGCGAGTATTACGCGTCTCCACCAGTTCCGGGCGCGAGGTGAAAAGTAGCTTCTTGACGGGGGCAAAGCATTGGATAGGTGAAGCACAGAGCGCTCCTCCACTGGTTTGGAGTGTCGTCATGCACGATCTGAACTCCGATCTGAATATTCGTTCTTCGATCAGGACAATAAGAGGAAGAGCTAAACGTTAAGCTTCGAATCAGTAGATTTGTACATTTTTAATTCATAATTTAAATTGATTGATCAAAACATCTTCTTCGGTGTGCAATATTTATTAACGATGCTTCTGTTAATGCTTCGGTTAAAGCTGTGTGTTAATACACACCTTCGTGGATCGATTCGTTGATCACGGCAAACGTTTTCGAGGATGGGGCATTGCGTCGAGCTTCCCCAGCATTCGGCTGATCCTGATCCAGCATTGAGCTGATCAGTATCCGCCAGCACAGTCCGGGAAAGTGCATGGCCAACGGCATTACCACCAGCAGCTGGCCAGTGAACGTCATCCCTCCCGTGTGGAGATTGGCGATTGAAATGTTCCAATCCGCTAAGCCGGAGCCCCCCAATCGAGTGTCCCCCGGGTATCACTGGGTGGTGAATGCAACTGAAAATCGGAACATTTATCACTTAAAGTATTCTGTCCCGCATTTTCCCGCAGCGAGCGAGCTGCAAACTGCAATTAGCGACCGTGATTGAGTGATAACCGTCGTATCGGTCGCCAGCTGCCTTGCGGGCCAACAGCCCAAGATGCTCGATGGTTCCCTCGCATTTATAATTACCTTTACCGCTCCCTTTTGGGAGCGCTGCGCGGGCCGTGCCAGGCGAATGGACATTTTAATTTAAAACCAAACGAAAGATTGGTTGCGCGCAACCCAACCCAACGACACGGTGTCCCTTCATCGTCCATTCACCGTTCCAACGTTGGTTGGTGCCACAAATCGACAAACGTTGTCGGCTGTCAGCCATTAGGGGAAGATTAATTGAAAGAAACGGTGGCCCGAGGGTTCTGGTTTCGACATCTGGAAATCGGTGCGTGCGAGCGGTGCGTATTAAGAAGATTAAAACACAAAGGACACGGGTAGACCATTCGGGGTTTCTATTGTTTTGTTGTTTTGTACGATAACAAGTATGCAAACTTTATTGATATTGTGTCACCAGCCGGCCGGCGACCCAGCGTTCAGCGTCCAGAGAGTCAGCGGTCCTGTTACGGCACCTCCGGCGTCCTCCGGCATCGCCCTTGCGTGACACAGTGGTTTTGGGAAAGCTCTTTCGTATCGCGTAAACGGAACCGCACGTTTGTTAGTTATGTTGCGCATGTAAGGTCCCATGCGTGAGGGTCTCTGGTTTACAGGCGTGTATTGGGACGGATGGGGACAAAACAAAAGGAGGTTGGAGGTTGGAAATCTGACTTAGCCGCTTAGGAAGAGCCTCCTCCGGCCGACGCGCAGGAGGAAAAGTGATGCCGGAACTTGCGCGGGATGCGACAGTGAGTAACATAGAGCGTGTGTATAACAATGTCCGAGTCCTGCCCCTCACACACAAACACACGCGAACAACGGATCGATCCTTCAGACGGTGTACTTGGAGAAGTCGTCCATGCGGAACGCGATGCCACCCGAACTGCTGTTGGCGGCGGTCGAGCTGAGATCGTTCGCCGAGCCGCCCTGTTGCTGCGGTTGCTGCTTCTGTGGTGGCTGCTGCTGGTGCTGCGGCTGCTGGTGCTGGTGCGGATCGTCCTGGCCGTAGCGGGCGCGAATGTTTTTGATCTTGCGCAACCGCTCGAGCCAGTTCGAGGCGTACGGGCTCGAGTTTTTCGTCTTCAGCGACTGCGCCACCAGCGATGCCAACTGTAAAGGGGGGCGGTTGTTGTAGCAAAAGGCGCATTTAGCGGCGCACTAGGAGTGGAGTGGCCTGCTACTTACGTTCGCGTGTAGCGCCATCTGGCGTGCCAGGAGCGGGGCCGTACTGTCCGATACGATCTTCGTCTCGTGCGTCACGTGCTGCGCGATGTCGTCCTTCGAGCGCACGAACACGCGATTGCTGTTCAGCTCGATCGGTTCCACGACGACGCACGCGTAATTGTACTGACCCTGTGGGGGAACACAAACCGAGAGGCCTGTTAGTGGTAGCTCAAAGCATAAGGTAACCCCGGAAGCTCACCTTGATCGTCTTCAGATCGTACTGTTCGCCGCTCTCGTTGTACACGATCGTGACGAAGTCGTTACCGATGTGCTTCTTCTTCTCGTTGCAGTGTGGATCCTGCTTCTTGTTCGGCATCAGTGTCGCCACGTGGAACGTAATCTGGACGATGTCGTCCTGAAAGATGTACGTGAACGCCCCGTCCTTGCCGTTGCTCTCGAGATCGATGAAGATGTTGCGCTCTTTGGCATCCTTGATCGCGACCAGCGTCCCCAGCCGGCTGAGGAACTCGTTGTACCGTAGGCTGCCGTACCGATTCTTCAGTATGCCCGTCTCGTTGCCGGCCTGGCCCGGCCCCACGTACAGCACGCCGATCTTGTGGATCTCGAACGGTGGTATCAGATCGAGCAGCGCGATCGCCTTCTCCGGGTCGCGGTCCATCAGCACCGGCCGCTCCGCACCGCCGAACTGGCCGTGGTGGTACAGCTGCAGAAACACGAAGCTCGGGCTGATGACCGTCCGGTTCGTGTGCTCGCTGCGCATCCGCGGCACACCGGCCGCGCTCCACTTGCCACCGTCCCGTCCCGAGTAGTGCTCCCGGACGGTGGAGATCGTTTTCGAGCGCCCCCGAGGCAAATCGTTGTCGTTGCTTGCCCCGATCAGCCCAACGCCACCGACACCGCCCCCCGCCGACATGGCCGGGAACGAGGGAGATGCCGTGCCGGAGCTCGACTGTTTCAGATTGTTGCGCGCGAGCAGCCGCGGGGACAGGGGCACCGGCGATTGCGGCGGTTTGCTGGTAACCTTCTCCATCGGCAGCTTCAGGCTGAGGGCGGACGATGACGACGTTTGCGTGATCGGATGCATGGCGATCGGAGCGATGGTGTTTGCCGTAGGATTCGAGCTGGGGGCCGCCGCTACCGGATGGATCAATGTGTCACTCGGCGGTGGCGGCGGGCCCGTGCTGGCCGTCGCATCATCCGCCGAGTGTTGCTTGCGCGGTGTCGGCACTTCGACGGTGTTCGATTCCGGCAGTGACGTGGTGATGGCCGATTTCGTCGTCGTAAACTCGGCCTGATGCTTGGCGGACACGGTTCCGCGCACAGTCGTGGTGCTCGTACTGGTACTGGTGCTGGTGCTGGTGATGTTGGTGATGGTACTGGTAACGGTGGTTACGGTGGCCGCGTTACTGCTCCCGCTGCTACTGCTGCCGCTGCTGGCGGGTGGCGTCGACCCGGCAATCTCCTCCGGAATCGCCTCACAGCTGACGCCCTTGCCGTAGGTCGATTTTTTCTTCTCCACCACGGTCCCGGTTTCTCCCGGGGTCACCGTGGCCGCTGTGACCACCAGGGCGGTGTTCTGCTCTCCGGCCGGCCCTTCAATCATACCTCCGGCGCCCGTTCCGCCGCCACTGGCCGGATCTTTCGCTTTGTTCAGAAACTGATTGTTCCACTTCGAGCGCATCTCCGGGCTGGAGTTCACCCGTCGGACCGGCTTCCGCGAGCGCCCTTCGCTGTCATCGAACACAACGCCACCGTCCGCGCCACGGCCTTCCCTACCGCCGTCACCGCTGTCGTCATCATCGTTCTCGTTATCGTCCTCATCCGTGTCCTCTTCGTCCTCCGTGTCCTCCTCGTCCTCGTCGTCCGACGCGAGCGTATGCTTGCCGGGAATGTTGATCGGGCCCGACCCTCCGCCGGCCAGCGAGCCACCACCGGCCCCACCACACGCGTCTGCCACCGTCGTCGGGCCCGAAAGCATCACATTCTTCAGCTCCTCGTCCTCTTCGCTCTGCTCCTGCTCTTCCTCCACCGACAGCTTCTTCTTCGGGTCTTCGCGTCTCGCCAGCTCAAACACTTCGTCCGAGATGGACACCTTCGTGGCACGGACCAACGCACCACCACTGGCGGCCGCCGTCGCACCGTGATCGCCGCCAGCCTCCGTACCGCCCGAACCGAGCGAATGCCGGTGGTCGATGATGCTGGCCGGAATATCGGCGCTACTTCCGTACGGTGTAGTTCCGCTGCCAACGCCGCCGCCGCCACCGCCGTCGGTGATGGCGGCTCCTACCCCAGCGTACGCATGCTGTCCCGGGACACCCGGGAAGTCCAGCCCGAGCACACCGCCACCGACACTCGGGGCAAAAAGGGTCGCCAGATCCTGCAGGGACGCATCGCCACCGAGGATGTCGTGTGACACTTGGCTTTGGATGCGCGTGATCCACGACGTGAAACCGGTTGGCCGACGGACACAAACTTCCGCCCAGCCGGTGCAGGAACAGGCGCACGGTTGAACGGTCGGCCGATCGAACCCAATGCCGGAGGTGGACCCGGACGATGAGCCGCTCAGCTGCTGCGGCAGTATCAACCGGTTACCGATCGTCGCCATCAGACCCGGTGGTGGGGCTCGAGGTGCACCACCGCTGCGCTGCTCCAGTGCACCGGTCGCGATCGGATCACCCGAGTCGGGATTACTTCCGCGCCGAGACAGAGCCTCCAGCGAACCGGACGAGTATCCTTCCTGCGAGCCTTGCCGATTGAAGAAGCGATTCCCCGTGCCACTGCTAGCGGACGATGGCACCGTATGGGCCGAGTGCGGGAATGGTGTCACGGCCGTCGAGGACGATGCCGAACTGAGCGTCAGCTCGGTACTGTCGGATTCGTTTGCACTGTCGGAAAGAGAACAGAAAAACCGTGAGTTAGCCGTCCCGTTCCAGCTCCCGGGTCTTCGGTTTGTGCGGCGAAGGGGAAAAGAGTGTGTCTCTGCCAATTGGGAGCTCGTCTTCCGAATGTTCTGAATTTCTTTGCCCGTGGAAGGGAAGGCGCACTACCGGGAAGGGTTGCCTGGACTTTCCACCCCCCACCTGCCCTACTGATCTTACCTACTGTGTTGCAAACTGGCTTTGGTATACCTTTTATTCGCCGACAACGACGACGAAGATGACGACGGTGGACCACCGCCGCCGCCGGAAGCACTGTTGACCACCGATGCCGCCGTCGTACTCGCCGCTGCACTGTCCGTCATGGTGCCACCCGTTCCGCCAGCGGCCCCCCCGAGGCCAGAGTCTTTCCCCGACGAGGCTCCAAGGCTCGGCAGTTCGGGTGACAGAGGCTGAATGCCGGCAGTGTGCCCGGCGTTCGAGTTGGTCGCCGTACTGGCACTACTGTTTGACTTTGACAGCAGCGGGTGATGCTGCGCAAGGGGTGGCGCGTGCTGTTGTGAACCCAGCGGGCCCCCTACAGTGCTTACGGCCGATCCCCCCGGTCCGTTCGCTGGCACCGCTGACGCACAGAACAGATGGCAACGATCGCAGAGCCCCTGGCGAAACGTAACACCCGAGCAGCCGCTCGTCGTGATCGTGATCAGATCGTGCCCGATGAGCCACGTCATCGATTGGCCGCCGGAGAGCAGAAACTCGGCCGACGGCAGCCGCTTCGAGATGCCGGGGCACGGCGAGAACGTGTGGCGTACCAGAAAGTCGACGCAAGTTTCGGCCAACTCGCAGTGGAACTTGTACATGTCGTCGTTTACCGCCGACAGCGAGCCGGTCCGCTGCGATCCGGCTTGTGATGCTTTCGAGGAGCTTGCCTTTTCGACTGGCCCACCGGCCGCACCCGCCGTACCCTGCGCTTGCTGTTGCTGTTGCTGCTGCTTGTGCGCCTGGATACGATCGCGGCGCCGGGAGCTCTGCTCCGTCAGGCTCGAGCTGCGCTTGCGCTCCGACGAGTCTTCGTTCACCTGCGAGAACGAGCGTGACCCATCCTGAAACGGCACGTGCACGTACGATTCCAGTCCCTGCACGATAAACTTGATCAGCTGGTGGCGCATCGGGAGCTTACACTTGATGAACCAGGCCGCGACGACGTAGTGGGCCAGCGACACGGTGTAGTGGTCGTACCGGAACGGGTTCGTGTACGGCAGCGACATGGCCATCACGCACATGTACGTGCGCATGATAAAGTTCCCGAACCGGTAGCTCGGCAGCAGGTTGAGCGTCGACAGAAACTCCAGCACCGGGAGCGCCACCATCTTCGTGTCGGTCATTTTGCTCAGCTCCAGCAACAGGTCGGCCATTTTGGGCATCAGCTGTTCGGGCATCTCCAGCAGCAAGATCGTGAGCGTCCGAATGGCATCGTGTGGCCGGCGCGATATCAACCCTTGCTTCAGTGCGTCGATGATGTTTTTCTGCGTGTTAAAATCGAGATGCAAATGATACATCGCCAGGCTGGACAGGGCCGGCAGGATGAGCTCCATGTAGTCGGACAGCTTCGGCTGCATGTTGGCGGGAGCCTGCAGCTTCTCGAGCTGCATCCGATCACCGTACATGCGGTACAGGGTGCGGGCCAGCGAGTCCACATCGTTGCCCTGGATCAGCGCCTTGTTCTGCATAATGTTCGGCAACTCCGTCAGCACGAGCTGGATTACCTCCCAGTCTTTTTCCTCTTTCAGACACAGCACGATCACCTGACAGCCGCGCTTGATCGAGATCGTCGTCAGGTTGGTCGCCGGAATGCGATCCATCACCTTCGAGCCCTCGCTCTGCGTCAGGTTGAGCTGGCTCGACGATTGGCTCGACAGGTACGGCTGCGGCTGCAGGCTCTGGTGCTGGTACGGGCCTTCGATGCCGAGGTAGTGCGAAAAGCGCACCGACCGCTGCCCATCTTCCGGGTCCGGGTAGCCGATGTGAAACGATGCGTTAGCGCGCGCCTTCAGCATCCAGGCGAAGATCCGATAACGAATGGTGCTGACGTGATGCAGGATGTGCGGCCGTTGATAGTGCAGCTCCAGCAGCCCGATCAACATGCTGTACACGCGGATCGCATGCAGCGACGGCAACCGATACAGCTTCACGACAAACACCCGTATCAAACCGTCCACCAGCAGCACAATGTCTTCCACCTCTTGCTCACTGCACACGGCGAAGCCCTCCGGCTGCTGATCGTACGGTCGGTGAAGTAGCTTCTCGATGATCTCCAGCAGCTCGATGCAACGCTTCGTCTCGCAGTGCACCGTGAACTCGATCAGTGCCTTCGCGACCGCTTTCCGCACTTCCGGGTCCTTCTCCAACGGTACGCTGCCGAGATGCACGATTACGATCCGCTCGAGGATCTCGTCCTCGTACGCGGCCCGGTTGGCGGCCATAATCTTCTCGAGCGCTTGCACCGCATAGATCCGCACGCTGCTGCTCTTCATGCGGTAGAACCGATCCATGAACGTGCACAGCTGGCGCAACCATTCGGAGCGCGTGGCCGAGATTTGGGACGCCCTGTAGTCGATCAGCCGCCGGACCGACGCTTCCGGGCGCTCGGTCGAAACGTGCTCGATCAGGGCGTAGATCTTTTCCGGATCCGCATTGATCGTGCCCTGCTGCAGGATGGCTTCGATCATGTTCAGCACATCGTGGTACTGCGTCACGACGAAGTGATCGCCCGGTAACCGGTGCTTGCCGAGGTTGTGCGAAATCTCCATCATAATATCGCAAATAATGTCCCACGTCGGTTCGTTCAGCTCGGGGCCCGACTTTTGAATCAGCCGGCTCATGCTCAGTATCACCTCGTACGTCACGACCACGTGCTTGCTTTTGAGGGCCTGCAAAACAAGGGAAAAGATTGCCGTGACAGAGTGCAAATCAAGGAACCAAGGGTCACGGGACTCACATTCCAGAAGCTCGTCAGCACGAGCGACGGCGAACAGTTGAGTATCGGCACGACACTCCCGACGCCCCAGAGGCCCATGTTGGTGTGAAACACGGCCCCGCGGAGCAACGCATCGTCCTGGTGGAAGGCCGGATTGTTCAGCATGCCGCACATCGTCAGCAGTGTCGCGTGCCCGAGGGCCGTTCCGAACAGGTTTTTCATAATCTTCCATGACGTTTGGCAGTACGCTTCCTGGTTGACGACCCGGCACAGGATGATGATGAACAGCGTGAGCGACTCGTTCGGGATGATCGCGTAGCAGATGAAACAATCGAGCACCGACAGGCAGAGCAGCACGGTGGTCGTCTCCTGCCGGTTGCAGGTCATGTCGAAGATGTACGAAACGACACCGACGAGAAACTTCGGCTCCAGGCTGGCCGCATTGTACTTTATCAGGTTCACGATCAGCTCCAGCAGCGGCTCGATCAGGCCCGCCTCGTGGATCGGCTTGATCCAGTCGAGCAGGAACGGGCCGATTTCGCGCTCAAAGTGCTGAATGTTTTTACCCACCTCGGTGAGGTTCTTGAGCATCTCCAGCCGGTACATAATGTCCTCCGGTTCACTGTGGCTCACGATCACCCGATAGAACTGGGCCCGCATCAGACCGAGGTTATCGTACTGGCCCTGGATGAGCTTACAGTAGAAGGCCAGGGCGCACTGGCGCTGCTCCATCAGCTTGTTGCCGACCAGCAGATCCTTCGTCAGTTCCCACAGCGACTGGACCGCTTCCGGTTCGAGCCGGTACGTCAACACCTGCTCGCCAAAGTCCTTCAGTGCCTTGCAGCGCTGCGTCACGGGCGTTTCCGGGCGCAGCTCGCGTTCGAGTTCGGCCGAAATTGGTACATCGTTCCGGGAGTTTGAAACTGAAACGAACGAAAACACGCGGTCAACCAATGGAGTAGTGTGGCTTTGCTGTGTCGCACTGTACCGCTGGGTTTGGACTTTCGGAAGAAATTCTTGATCATCGCCAGCGACTCCTTCTCTTTCGCACTCATTCTGTAGCCGTTTCCACCGCGGCCGCGATGGTGTTCCTTGCTTACGCTAACGCGATCGGAGTGTGCTGCCTACCGGAACCATCGATCTGTGTACCGAATTTGGGAAAACAAATCTCAGTTCAACGGGCGGAGAGGGACAAAAATAGGTGTTATGCGCTGCACACCGAGATTGCACTCGGCGAGGTTATATACCTTCCGATATCTGACGATGTAAACGCTGCAAACGTTTCACCAGCAACAAACGGAAGGGGAAACCAAAACGAGACGATGCTGAAGCGGCACCGGTACTATCACAACCCGAGACTGCGACGCGTAATCGCAGCTTCCAATCTCAACTCCAATGTGTTCGACACACGCACGGCGCTGCCTGAAGGTGTTTCGGCAGCAGCCTCATCCGATCGTCGGTGGTCGGTTGACTTCACCCGGGTCCGGGCTGGTACAGACAGCAGCCCCAGCCGACGAATCGGAGGATCGTAGCGTCCGTAGAATCACCCGGTAAGCGCTCGGCAAACGGACAATCAACGGTGCACCACACGCTCTATTTTTCTTCCACCATCATCGCCAAACCCACAATCTTCGGAACTTTTTATTGCATTTGCTTTGTGTGTCAACTTTGACACTTCGTCGACCGTCGAAGGATTGCCTTTTCGGGCACGACTTTTACGTGTTTTGGGAGCTACTTTTACCGGGTTTGCCTTGTGTTGGCCAGAAAAATTTATGAAATATGTAATTCGTGTACAATTTAGAGGGTTTAAGGCGGTTGGAAGTCATTACTCGATGGTGGATTGCTGAAATCACACCTTTAAATCTCCTTCGTTAAGTGCGTCTAGCAACCTTGACAACAGACCCATTTTTGACGTTTGGCTGAAAAACACAACACTAGAAAAGCAATTGGCTTGGTTCAGGAAACAGTGAAACAACAACCCAACGTCCTCGGTGGAAAGGATTGGTTTTTTAATAAAAATGGACCGTGTAGGGGTAAGCTAAATTGTGCCCTTTTGGTACGCCGAATGGGCACTTTGGGCCGAATGGTGCACTGATGTTGCGCCCGTTTCTGCATTTTCGTTGCAGTTCTCCTCCTCGGATGACCGCAGACTTTGGCTGGGTAATCTGGACTGTCGCATTACTGAGTAAGTAAAGCTCCTTCCCGCTGCGTGGGTCGCGGACAAACCCCGATTAACCGTTTGTTGTGCCTTTCTCCGATTTGCCACCAATCGGTATCAACTACTGAAAATCGTGCAAAAATACGGGAAAATTGAAAAGTTCGACATGCTGTTCCACCGATCCGGGTCGCTAGCGGGCTACCCGCGGGGCTACGCATTTGTGACGTACGAAAACGTAAGTCTTATCCCTACGATCGCTTAAAGCACTACAGGGAAATTGTCGCTAATATCACGCAATTGTAGCACCGCGATTCGGAGGCCGCCCTGAACCGACTCGATGGAAAGCTGATTGGCGAAAAAACGATCGTCGTGCGGTGGGCGAAGCAGGTGAACCGCGACGAAGCGGACAGGAACAAACCGAAGCTGGAGATACCGTGTCTGGCCGGTGGCTCGAAAGGCGGTGCCAATGGACCCGTCAGTCAGCAGACAAAAATACAAGCGCTCGAGGCGAAGCTCAAAATGCTAGAGAGCCGTTCGGACGATCTGGTGATCAACCGGACGGCAACGGGCGAGCGGCCCATCATCGAGCGCTACCAGTACAACATCAATCAACCTCAGCGGCTGGATCAGAAGATGAAACGGTCGCACCACTCGGGTGGTGGACGCGGTGGCCATCGTAGCGGCCCGTACCGGAGTTCAAATCGACACTAGCGGACACAGCACACGAAACTCATACTTTTAATTATTCTTTAATAGCGCCACATGAAATTACTTTGTTTTAGTGAACTGCCGAATAAACTTAACCGAAAAAGGATTACTAAACGAAACAGCAAGTATAACTTTCCTAATAACTTTATTTTGATTTTCCACTACATCGCAAAGATCCGGGGGATCTAATCTTTCTGTTGATATTTGTACTTTCCTCGCATGTGCTTCGGCACGGGAACAACACCCGGGCACGGCAGTTGTCCGGGAATTTCACAAATGCAGTGCTTCACGCAACCGACCCCAAAGTTGGCCGGATTGTCCTTCTTTTCGGCCAGCTTCGCTTCCGCTTTCAGTGTTTCCCTGAGAAGGAGTGGAAGAAAGACAGTTTTTTTAAACGCAACCGCAGTTCCGGAATGTACTTGGTCGCTTACGCTGATTTTCCTACGACCGTGGTCAAATGTTGCAAAATTTCATGTCGGTTTTTACTATCGATATCAACCAGCATCTGTTTGCCACTTTCTGGTGAATGGAGGCATAATATTTGTATTAGTTTTAGGCCAGCGACCTTCCAGTGTAACCGTACCCACCGAAGTAGCAGCGAATGAATGGGGAGGGAGTCATATTTTTGAACGTAACCACCTGAACCTTGGGATTTTTGTACTGTATCTGGGGAATGTTCCAAAACACGAAATCCCTGAAACGAAAAACAGTGCGATCGTACATCATTAGGGTTTGTATTACTGGTCTGGAGTGCTTGAAAGCCGATCGTACCTAGCACCTTCGTGGTGTTCGCCGTATGTATTGTAGTTTACGCTGAAGATTTTCACCTTGTCCTTCAGCATCAACTGGCCGGCATTGAGGTACTCCAGTGTTCTCCGAATCGGGGCTCTTCCTTTCATGAAAGGCATCTTTCAAGGAGATCTTATTACTTTTTTCGGTGAGTACCAAACTTTTCAAACTTTGCATAAGCAGCAGGACCGGTTTTGGGATTTTTCAATGAGGTTTATTTTGTTTTGGTAAAAACTCGTCTGACGTTTAGCCTTCAAAGCGTGACTTGATTTGGCCAATGTTTACAAAAACCAAAGCGAACCAAAATGTTTCCCTTTCACAACTGGGCTCGATTTATCGAACATTATCTCGGATTGGTGCCGTATCTTTACTTTTGAAATGTATTACAACACATAAAAATATGTTTCCATTAATATTTATAGTAATTTCCTTTTCGTTAAGTTCGCAAACGACAATTAATCGTAAATGGCAACGCTGCCCATCCACTGACAGTTGTGCGGGAAGAAAAGAAGAAGAAAAACCGGGGACGGCGTCAAACGTCAAACGAAAAACTTGTTTTGTCATTGCGAAAAGCTAAAACCAGAAACAGAGTCTCCGCGTTTCTGGCGATCCTAGTTGCATTAAACGGTTTATTTGAGCTTCCGTTCAATCCTGTAATAGACGACGATGCCTTCGGAACTCAGCACCACCAAGGTGATCGTGCACCCGCTGGTGCTGCTCAGCGTGGTCGACCACTTCAACCGGATGGGTAAGATCGGCAACCAGAAACGCGTCGTCGGTGTTCTGCTCGGGTGCTGGCGTGCCAAGGGTGTTTTGGATGTTTCGAACAGCTTCGCAGGTTTGTACTTACTGTCGGGTGCGAGAAACATTGCGTACTGATCGATGCAATCCACTTTCCGTCTCCCTTTTCGCAGTTCCGTTCGATGAGGATGACAAAGACAAATCCGTGTGGTTCTTGGACCATGACTATTTGGAAAACATGTACGGTATGTTCAAGAAGGTGAATGCACGCGAACGCGTCGTTGGCTGGTACCACACGGGGCCCAAGTTGTGCCAGAACGATATCGCCATCAACGAGCTGATCCGCCGGTACTGCCCCAACTCCGTGCTGGTGATTATCGATGCGAAACCCAAGGACCTGGGCCTGCCCACGGAAGCGTACATCGCGGTCGAAGAAGTGCACGACGATGGGTCGCCTACATCGAAAACGTTCGAGCACGTGCCGAGTGAGATCGGGGCCGAGGAAGCGGAAGAGGTTGGAGTGGAGCATTTGCTGCGCGACATTAAGGACACGACCGTCGGCAGTCTGTCGCAAAAGATCACGAACCAGTTGCTCGGACTGAAGGGGCTGAACGCTCAGCTGCGGGACATTAAAAATTACCTCCTGAAGGTTGGCAACGTGCAGCTCCCGGTGAACCATCAGATCGTGTACCACCTGCAGGACATTCTGAACCTTCTGCCGGACATTGCGCAGGAATCGTTCACCGATACGCTGTACGTGAAGACGAACGATCAGATGCTGGTGGTGTATCTGGCCTCGCTGGTGCGATCCATCATTGCCCTGCACAACCTGATCAACAACAAGCTCACGAACCGTGATGCTGAGGAGAGCAAAAAGAGTGACGATGCCAAGGAGAAGAAGGCTCAGGACGGCAAAGAGGCGGCCGGATCGGAGAAGGACAAAAACAAAAAGGATAGCGAAAAGGAGGGCAAGAAAGAGGACGGGAAAGCAGAGAAGGGCAAGGACGAGAAGAAGAAGTAAGGTTAGGCCGTGTGTAGGTTTTTGTTTACAAATTGCCACTCTTGTTTTTTGGTAACAAAATGAATGAACCACAATAAATGTAATGGCGCACTGCCTTATCCTAACAGTCATTAAGCGTATTAAGCGTATGATCAAAACGGGTATTGTGTGAAATTCATGAAAAAAATTGGAGGATGATTGAAATTCTTGTGCCAAGGTGTCTACAAGCAGCTATGAAACTCGAATCGCGACTTTGACAAATGGCGTGAGTGACCAACGTGTTTACACGCACTGGCCGAACTGACAGCAGCGGCGACAGGCGAACGTTCAATCACAAATGTGCAAAGCTCGTGAGCGGTGCTGCGGTGTCGCGTGTTTGCGCACTTTTACTTCGCTGGTGAGGAGATAAGTGCAGAAAGTCCAGACTAGTCCGCTGTCGGCAGGAATTCGCTTTTAGTCGAGGCAAAAGAGTGGGCAAAGTGCTGCTGGTGCTGGTGAAAGCACAGGCAAGCGAAGCGAGTACGATCTGCGCGGCAAGGAAAGCACCCCGATTCGGAAGAGAACCATCTAGTGTTTCTGGTCGGTTCGCACCGCGCACACAAGGGTCTTCGTGAAGAGCTAGCCTCAAAGACTCAAAAGCGTTGCTTAGCTGGTGTGTTTATCGTCTTTTGCAGCGAATTGTATTCGGGTGCTTCGGAAGGATATCGGTCCGTTTGGCCCCGGAACGCTTCGGAGCGCTTTCCGAGCAAACGTCAAAGTGAGGTTAAGGAAGCGCAGGATTTCACCCAGCTAGCCTGTGAATCAGTGCGTGTGAAAGAGTGAGAGAGCGAGCAAAGTGAGACGGAGCGTGCGTGAGTGTCCGTTGCGAAAATCGCGCTTAGGTGTGTGCGTGTGTGTTGTGGTTTGGTGAGTGGCCCATGTGTT
The DNA here is from genome assembly GCF_943734635.1 of Anopheles cruzii. Lineage (NCBI taxonomy): Eukaryota > Metazoa > Arthropoda > Insecta > Diptera > Culicidae > Anopheles > Anopheles cruzii. The sequence continues at coordinate 10,054,425 of NC_069144.1, read as the reverse complement.
TACACTCGTCTGCTTGGGTCTAGCTGTCAAAACCCGACGAATAACAACAGAGAGAGTTTGGTGGCGCGTAGAAAAGCGCGCAAAGCAAGCACACCGTAAGCACCTATTGGTAATGCTTTTGGGGAACGTACCGCGCTAAGCTAGAGTGCCAACAGAATGGCCGCAGCGTTAGACCAGGACGAGATACTGCGCGGCAGTGACCTGTCGCGTATCTTTCAGCTATGGGAGGAGCAACACCAGGAGGCCGGTTACGATCCGGAACCGGTCGTGACGCGGCTGGCCGAGCTGTTCGAGGCGGAGATCGAAGCGTTCATGATGAAGGATCCGGATCCGTTCGACGAGCGGCACCCGTCCCGTACGGATCCGAACTGTGAGCTTGGCCGAATGCTGAAATCGTTGTTCCGCAAAGATCACTTCATGACACGGCTTGTGAACGACTATTTACGTGACAATTTCTTCACCCGCCAGACCGTGTCACAGAGTTCATTCCCGCTCAATGTGGCCGCTTGCCGGCTGATACTGGTGATCATGCCGGGGCTCGATACGTCCGCCGTGTTTCAGGTCGAATACGATCAGCTCATCAAGCGCCTGTACGGGTGGGCCAAATCGAGCCCGGAACCGCTGCAAAGCTACGCCACCGGGCTGCTCGGTTCGGCGATGGAAGTGCAGGAGATAGCGGTCAGCTTTCGGGAGCAAAACATACGCCTATTGCCGATCATGTTGAACCGGTTGCACCGACTCCAGCGTAAGCAGCTACAAGGGGCCGCCCCGACCGGCAGCACGCCCGAACGGCCAGCCGCAACAGGCGATTCGGGTGCGATGGCAGTCGATGAAGTACCGGCGGGAGGTGACAGTAGAGTCGCGGAAAGCGTTCCCGATGGGCCGGGACACGGCGAAGCAGAAGGAACGGGTAACGCAGACGGGTGGTGGTCGGGCGAGCCGTTTGACCCGCCGGACGTTGCCGAGGAAGCGCACGCGCAGCCAACCGACAACCGGGGCCATCGCATCATGATCCCGATCCACCCGGTAACGTCGGCCACCAGCCAGATGCTGATACTGCACTACCTCACGCCGATGGGAGAGTATCAGGAGTTTTTGCCGCACGTTTTCGAGCACAACGCGATGCAACTGATTTTCCGCTACATCGAGAACCTGGACGCCAAGGATACGTGTTTGGCGTTCGAGGCGCTCAAATATCTGGCGTCGCTGCTGTGCCACAAAAAGTTTTCCATCGAGTTCATTGCGAACGGCGGCCTGGAGCGGTTGCTCGACATCCCGCGGCCCAGCCTGGCGGCGACCGGTGTGTCGATTGCGTTCTACTACCTCGCCTACTGCGAGGACGCGATGGAGCGCATCTGTTTGATGACGCGCGAGGTGATCACGGAGATGGTTTCGTACGCGCTGTGGTTGCTTGGATGCCCGCACGATTCGGGCCGTTGCCATGCGACGATGTTCTTCGGGTTGAGCTGTCAGTTCAAAACGATACTGGATGAGTTCGACAAGCAGGACGGGTTGCGCAAGCTGTACAACGTGATAGCCGTGCTGCCCATTCTGCTGGTGTCGGACGACTATCAGATGAACGACGACGAGGAAGCGGCCGAGCGGCAGGTGGTGCGGCACGTGTGTGTGGCGCTGAAAAAGTACTTCGAGAATCACCTCTACTACAAGTACATTCAGGTGACGCGCCAACAGGAACCGAGCGGTACCGTGTCGCAGCCGGTGTTCAAGGCGGTCAAAAGCTCGCCGGAGGTGATAAGCCAACAGATCCTGACGCTCCAGGAACTACTGCCGGTCAAAGCGCACTGGCCGCCGGCCGATGAATTCCTCGAGCTCGGTGGCGTGTGCCTGTTGCTGCGTATCGTGGCGATGACCTACGAATCGAACTACAGTGGACGGTAAGCATCCGACGGCAGAGGACATCTTAAAAAAAAAATGTTATATTAAAAAGCCTTTTTTACTCCCTTAGCGGTGACACCGTGAGGTACGCGCTGGACGTGCTCAACGTTTGCTGCGTGATTCCGCGCGTCCACCATGTGTTCTGCGAGCAAATCGACTTTCCGGACGAGGGATCGGCGGCCGGCATTCACATCGTGCTGGGCGCCGCCGAGGGAGAGATCGTACCGGATGCCGAGGTGCAAAAGTCCGCCCTGGCGCTGCTAGTCCACATGGTGTGTGCACCGATCCATCGGCCGAGCGGCTCGGTGGCACGGTTCGGTTCGGCCAAGAAGCGGATGCCGAACAAAATCTCCGAGGAGCTAATCCAGAAGGTGTGGGAGAGCGTGCGCACGAACAACGGCATCATCGTGCTGCTGTCGCTGATGTGCGTCAAGACGCCGATCACGGACGCGGACCGTATCCGTGGGATGGCGTGCCGTGCGTTGGCCGGTCTGGCGCGCTCCGAAACCGTGCGTCAGATTGTCGGCAAGTTGCCGCTCTTTGTGAACGGACAGCTGCAAAGTAAGTAATCCCGTTGCTTCACGGGTTCTTAAAGGGGATCTTCTAACTCGAGTCGTTTCCCTCTAATGCGCAGGTCTAATGCGTGATCCGATCCTGCAGGAGAAGCGCGTCGAGCACGTTCAGTTCCAGAAGTACGCACTGGAGCTGCTGGAGCGGGTGTCGGGAAAAGCGGAACCATTCAACAGCCAGCTCGACACGTCGCTCGCCGACATCCACAAGGCAAACGTGGTGGCCCAAACGCGCATTCAGTTTAACGAGCAACAGCTCTACCAGCTCATTCACCAGCACCTGACGGTGCGCGGGTTGAAAGAAACGGCCAGCACGCTGCTCAAAGAGACCGGCCTCAGCCCGTCGACGCTACCGCCCCATCCGGCCCAAAATCCCATTTCGGTAATCCCGCGTTCGGTGGGGCTGCACTCGCCGTTCGTGTTCCGGTCGCCCAACACCAGCATCATCCAGCGATCGCGCATCCGTAGCCGGCACATCGACTCCTCGTTCAACGTTTCGACCACCCAGGCTAACCTTCAGGCGGCCCTGGCCGCGGCAAACATCGAAACGCCCATCAATGGCGCCGACGGTGAAGCGCCGGATGTCGGGGCTAGTGGGTCGAGCAACGGCAGCAATCAGCAGCCGCAGATTGACTTCACCGAACCGTTGCCGATCAAGCTGATCAAGAAAAGCAGCAGTCAACAAACGGGAGTAATAGGCAGCAATGGGACCGTGCTGGCCGGTGCGGTCGCCACTCCGTTCTCGGTGGCGACCGGTGGCGATGCGGGCCGCGGTTCGGCGGCCTCGAGCTCATCGACGCAGCGTTCGCTGCAGAAACAAATCTCTTCCAGCGATGCGACGAACTTTCTGCTGCACGCCACCACCGCCGCCAAAGTGCTGCCCAGCGAACCGTCGGCGACGGCGAGCAACGTGACGCTGCACACGATCATCACCGAGTACCTTACGAACCAGCACGCGCTCTGCAAGCACCCGATGTCCACCTGTCCACCGTTCGATCTGTTCGTCCCCCATAAGTGTCCCGATCCGCGGCCGCACCGTTCGACGGGGGTGAGCAACAACTTTGCCGCCCGTCTCTACCGGCAGCAGGCGGGCTACGCTTCGCGGCGCTTCGATCGCCGGCTGGTACATTCGAACTTTTCCACCTCGCGCGTGCTCCGTACGCCCGAGATCGATTACTTCTTTACGTCCTGTGATTTTACGGTAAGCCAGTTTCGCTTTCTGTCCGTGGCCAACGTTTAGTGACTCTCTTTTTCCTCGCACCAATCAAGCCTTGCGGTAATAAGATAATAGTCGGTTCGCAAACGGGCGAGGTGAAGATCTTCAACCTAAACGACAGCAACGAGGAGTACAGCTACAGCTGCCACGAGTCGAGCGTCGTGTCGACCAAGTGCAGCAAGGACGGTACGCTGCTGCTGACGTCCGCCTCCTGGCGGTACCCGATGTCGGCACTGTGGAACATCGAGGGCAATCGGTTCACGCAGAAGCTGCAGTGGGAGGAAGAGGAGTACTTTGAGTTTGCCAACACCACCCAGGACCGGGTACTGGCCACCACGAATGAGGTAGCACGAGGAAGAAAGTGACCGCCAGAGTGCGTCACTGAATCTTGGATCTGATTCTTGCCTTTGCTCGTTTGCAGATTGCTACCATCTACGACATCAACACGGGCCAGAAGCTGATGAAGCTGGAGCCAGCGATCTGCAATCAGTACACAAAGAATCGGGCCACCTTCTGTCCGACGGACGAGCTTATCCTCTCCGATGGTGTGCTGTGGGACGTGACGTCCGGCAAGGAGATTCGCAAGTTCGATAAGCTCAACCAAACCATCTCGGGCGTGTTCCACCCGAACGGGCTCGAGATCGTGGCCAACACGGAGGTGTGGGATCTGCGCACCTTCCACCTGCTCCGGACGGTGGTGTCGCTCGATCAGTCGCACGTCAAGTTTTCGCCCCAGAACGTCATGTACGGCATCAAGCTGGAGAACTCGGAAGAGATGGAGGGTGGCGCGTACGAGACGAGCTTCAAGGTGCTGGACAGCTACGACTACTCGAGCATCTCGACCGTCGACGTGAAGCGCAACATCTACGATCTGGCCGTCAACGGGTACGGGAGCCAGATTGCGGTCATCGAGAACCAGGGTAACCACAGTACCGGCGCGATCCTGGAGACGGTCGTGCGGATCTACAGCGTCGGGCGGAAGAAGAACACTGGCGACGATCAGGACGAGGAGGACGAGGAGGTGGAAAACTCCGAGGACAACTCGATCTCGGAAACGGAATCGGTCGGTAAGTGTCTCCGTTTCGGGGAGGGGAGCTTTACGTTACTCGCACACACACATATGTTTTGTATAATTATTTCCGACCGTTCAATTAGTTACGCAAAAACACATCGGCACCCGATTCGGCACCCGTTTCTGTTTTAGTTTATAATTTTGTATTCGAAATTTGTTTTGTCGACCCGTGGGTTCGCGATCCTTTGTGATCGGGGCGGAAATTAATGCACCCCGATAACAGGCTGTTGAACGATCGCTTCCGTAAATCGGTACCAGGAGGGGGGTTAGTTTTTGGAAAGTAGCCAGTGAATGTGGCCGGCATCATTTTCTGTCCTCCGTGCTTGCGTCGGATCAATTAAAAACTCGGATTATTTAGAAAACAACGGGACCAAAGGGGAGCCCGTTTATGCAGTCAGACGGAAGCAAAGCAAAAAACGAGAAACTCTTCAATGAATTGAAATGTACAATATCTCTCCATTCCCTTCTCGAACCTCTCGCTCCGCCATTCCCACCTTACGCTACCCCCGTGTGTCGCTCCCAACGGATCCACGACCGGGCGCGATCGGTTCGGTGCGACCCGCCACCCCCTTCCCCGTTTTCCCTTGGTTTCATTTGCAGTCCTCGCGGTCCGGAGCATTCGAGGCGAAATCAATGGTGGCCAGCGCCGGGGGCGACGTCGGGGGCGAATCGTAGTGCCAATAGATGTTCAAATGCGCGAACTAAATGACGGGCCTCCCCAAGTGAACGGTGATGTTAATGAGCTTGATGGTGATGATGGCCTTTTGCGTACAGGTTCTTCCACGTCGAGCAGCGGCGACGAAGAGGACGACGAGGATGATAACGATAACGATGAGGACGATGATGATGGCGATAACAACAACGATGAGAGCGATACCGACGATGAAAATGGTGGTGGTGGCGGCGGCGGCGGTGGCGGCGGCGGCAACGGTGGTCGACGTGGTGGCGGTGGAGGCGACGGCGGTGGGGGCGATTCCGATGACTCATCGTGGACCACAGCATCGGATATGGATGATTTTTTCTCAGGCTTCCCGCGCTAGCGCCATCCATCGAGCAATATGGCGGCACCGTTTTGAGGATCGTTTCGGTCAAAGTTTGTAACGGAGCCAGGCGCAAGGCGAAAGAAAGTTGTTACTCAAACACGTGAACCGTTCCGTATCTTCTTACTTTGAGTCGTATATGTCAGTAGCTTTAGCATAGAGGCCGGATAGAGCGCCGGAACACCTCCCGAGGCTTAAAGACTCGATCGTGTGTCGCTCGTGGAAACAATCTGTGTTTGTCCTGTGTATGAAAGGAATGAATGTGGTGTGGCCTACCCGTCCGTTTACGTTGGTTCCCCCGCACTTCTGTTGTATTTCGGTTCGTTTTGGTTTGGAACTGTACCAGGAACACTCTAGCTTACGGTATGGTTGGCACCAGAAAAGGACCTTGAAAGGTTCGCAAAAAAATAAACACACGCTTCGCCACGTTGCGGGCATCATTCAGCAGCGCCTTGAGTGGCGCAAATAGTGGTCCCCTTTTTGTTGTGCGACACGAATTGTAAACCAATGGCAAACACACACACACAGTCACTACTGGTGGGGACACACGGATTGAAGAGAGAGAGAATGTTCTGTTTTATATTAATGTAAGTAGGATTTTTAATGAAATAAACGTGAGCACCGGGAACACCGTATTCCGAATGGTGGTAACGAGAAAGTAATGTTTTGAGAAAGAGCAGAAGGTCCCAAGGTCGGCCAAGGATGAGAGAGGTCCTACGGATGACATGCTGTACACACCAGTTTTTGTTTATTGTACTTTATTGTTTTCCTAACCAACAAATACTGGACTCTAGGGGTTCGGTGAGACTAGATGTGCTGCGTGTGGCCTGCGTTTCATTCGTAACTCTTGATGCCGAGCAGTCGGTTCAGCTCCCGGCGCCGCTGGGACACGCAGGCGGCACAGCAAACGACCGTCGTATCGCAGCACGCCACTTCCGGCCGTTCGCAGCGCTGCAGAGCCCGGCTAAAGTGCTCCCCGACTGGGCACGAAATGAGGCAAGCCTCACCGAAGTGGCACTTGTAGAATGCGGTACAGTTGCCGGGTACCGGCAGCAGGAGCGGGTTCATCGGATTGTCCGCGATCGGGCAGCCATTGTCGGGGACGCAGCTCGACGGCGGTATGGCGGTGGTGCAGGGCGTAGGCCAACACGGATCGCTCGGATCGGGGAGCTGCTGGCACGGGACGGTCGGATCGCAGCACGCGTACTGTGGCCACTCGCAGCGTTGCAACCTCGCACTAAAGTGTTCGCCCGGCTGGCACACCATTGGACAGCGTTCACCGAACGTGCACTTGTAGAATTGCGTGCAATCGAACTCGTGCGGCAGCAGAGTCGGATTGAACGGATCGTCCATCAGCGGGCAACGGACATCCGGTGTGCAGAGGCACGCTGGGCACGGAACATCCGGGAGCACCGTCGTCGTGGTGGTCGTGATCGGAGTCGTTGTTGTTGTAGTGGTCGTGGTCGTTGTGGTCGTTGTAGGCGGCGGGGCGACTGTTGTGACCGGGGGGCACACACCCGGACAACCCGGAGCGCACTCGACGGAGGGATCACAGCACGCCACATGTGGCCATTCGCAGCGCCTCAGCGCTTGGCTCCAGTGTAGTCCGGCCGGGCACGTGTACTCGCAGGCCTGGCCATGCGAACACTTGTAGAACTGGTTGCAGTTGGCGTGCGGCAGCATGGTCGGATCGAAGGGGTTGTCCCCCGCGGGGCACCGCGCATCGTTGGCACATGCTCCCTGCGGGCACAGGTTACAGTTCCACTGCGCCACATCGCCCTTTACGATCGCCGCGACGACGATCACCAACACCAACGATCGCATCATGGCGGTTCCGTGTGGAGATAGCGACGACACTTTGCACTTGCACCAGATCTGGGTGTTCGCGAAGACACCCTTTCGTTTTGAGCACTACCGCTTTAAAGCTTAACCCATTGTGGCCCCGTGCTTGGTTTTATACGGAAGCTCGCTCGCCACTCGCCCCGCTCGTTATCCATATCAATCTTGGTCTTTTTGCTATCTTCCGGCGTTTGCCGCAGACCGGTGGTGTGGTAGTCCCCTGGACCAGCAAATTGCGGATGCGGATCGCCGGATCATGATTGATGCGGATGACGCGCGTGGCTAGCCACTAGTTTCCGGAGTACCGAACTGTACCGGTGGCGGCGACGGCGGCAGCGTTGGCGTGAGTTTCGCGTGTTTTACATGCCCAACACCGATCGTCCTTATCGTCCTTCGGATGTAGCTTTGGTCAGTGACACCGGGAGCAGGGGGACCGCACGCTAGTTTCGCTAGGGCCTGCTGCGAACCTGCGATGGAATTTGGCGATAATGTACGGAACAGCACCACACTGATTGCGTGTGACGTCATGTCGGTGGTCTGATTGGGGAATGGGGCAGTTGTTCGCGGCGAGATAGTGGCAGCGTGGCGGAACTTTCTGGAACGATGTTACAATAACTATGACGTCAAGCAAGAACACGAAAGAAGTCACCTAGATTGAGCGGCCACAACGCCTCTTTTTCGGATTGATTTGCTAGAAATGTAGGATCCCGCAGTTCTCATATATCCTGGGCCGAAACATGAAGGTAATAAAATTAGTGTGCAGATCAACTAAAGAGCACGATCATTGTGGCAATGTCGTCCGGTCGAGAAAATGGCGACGCAATCAAGATAGCCCGGACGGGGACACCGTCATTCATCACAGAGAGGCCTGTCACGGGAACAAGCAAGCCGCATGATAATCATCGTGACCGGCAGATAAATCAAGTGTTTTCAGAAACACACACACATTGTTTGAATTTTGTGTCATTTTCTATTTTATTGGTCTAAACAGTAATCTGCTGAAGCGATTGATTAGTATCATTAAATCCGTATTCAGGGCAGTTCAGTTCAATGGAAAGTCCTCGGTGAATGGCGGTGTGCTATATCAGCGTCTCGGGCCCCTGTGTCGGTAACAAACTGGATCGAGTAGGCTGCGTTCAGTGCCGGTCGCCATCTTTGATTAGTGTAGCTGATGATGTCACAGCTCAGCAATGCTGATCGCGGGGGCGTAAGTTCAGATTCTTCCAACACGGCTGCTCGTAACGTTTTGCTGTAGCTTTATTGAAACACCTCACCGGGAATTAAGGGGAACAGAGGACAATCACATTCGTCGCCCGAGACACGACCGTACGCAGCCACCTACGGGCAGGTAACACCGGGAATGCAGCCCGGAACACACTGGATGGTCGGATCACAGCAGGCCTGGTGCGGCCAGTCACACACCATCTGGCTCTCGTTGAAGTGAAGGCCGGGCGGACAGTCGAACTCGCAGGCCCGTCCTGACTGGCACTTGTAGAACTTGGCGCAGTTAATGCTTGGCAGCAGGACCGGATGGACGCCGTCACGCGCCGGGCAGCGCGAGTCTGCGATGCAGTTCAGCGGGCACGTGACCGAAGGATCGCAAGGAACATCACCCGGGGATGGAGTGGTTGTGATCGGACCGGGAGGCGGCGTAATCGGAGCAGGAGGCGGCGTAACCGGAGCGGGGGGCGGCGTAATCGGAGCGGGAGGCGGCGTAATCGGAGCGGGAGTTGGCGTAACGGGACCGGGACCTGGCGTTCCGGGGCCTACCGGTGGGCAAGTTACTCCGGGAATGCACGGATCGCACGGTACGGACGGATCACAGCACGCCTGCTCGGGCCAATCGCACGCACTTAGGCGCGGGTTGAAGTGCAGCAGCGGCGGGCAGTCCATCGGGCATGCAAACTGGCCGGTGCATTTGTAGAACATTGAGCAGTCGTTGTGCGGTAGCAGCACGGCTTGCGACGACGAGGCCGGACAGTTGGCGTGCGGTATGCAGTCGCTTTCGATCTCATCGTCCGGATTGCACGGAAGCGCCGGGTTGCAGCAGGCACGCGATGGCCAGTCGCAGGCCAGTTCGGCCGCGTTGAAGTGGAGGCCGGTGGGGCAGATGTGCTCGCACGCGTTCCCGCCGCTGCACTTGTAGAAACGGGAGCAATCGACGTGCGGCAGGAGCACCGCGTGAACCGGATCCCGCGAGGGGCAGCTGGCGTGCGGGTGACAGTTGAACGTGGGACAGGTGACCGACGGGTCACACGGAGCCTGTCCGCTGGCGAGCGTGACGGCCAGGGCGGCAACCAGGATGAGCGAAAGTTGCATCCTGAGCCTGGTGCTGTTCGGCCTGGTGCAAAGTTTGACGGTTCGGCCTCGTGGCGCGGGCACAGGTGTTGCAAATGGGGCTGGAACAAGCTAGGAATGAGCTGCCGAAGGCAAACTGTGCCCACCCTAGTGGCGGGCGCGTGCTTTTATACAATCAATACACCAAAACCCGTGTGGCCTTCGTGACATAAGGCCTTTATCGGCATCTCACGAAGATCGATCGGCCGGGCGGATAGCGTCGCGAAGAAAGTACTTCCAAATAACTTGTCGCCATTAGCTGGGGCTACCGCCGCGTTGACAGGTTGTCCCCCCCGGGGGGAAGCACGATCGTATCAGGTACCGTGGCCGGACACTGTGATAAGAGTAGACATGAAGGGTTTAAACGGACGTGCGTTTTGACGCATGTCACGGACCCTGGTGGGAGGTATTCGGGTTCGGCAAGTGTTGGGGGGAAGAACATCATCGCTTCCAAGTCCATGGGGACATTTCGTGGTGTGTGGTTCATTCAAAAAAGCTCACCATGTGCTAGTAGGCTACGCGAGGATTAAGATGCAGCTACAAAGTAGCAACAGGATCTTGCGGTTTACTATGATGTGCGAATGGTCAACATTTGTTGCTTGTCTGACGCCCGTCAGCAACTTGCGGTCTTTGGATGAGATAATCAAAGATTTTCAAGATGCAGTGAAGAATCTACGGGAAACTACACCCTTTGGTTGTTGTTTGCACGAATATATTTTATTTCACTCAATACAGCTCGTAGTATGCATTCAAATCACGGGTAAGTCTTGCTGTCCCCATACAGAGCTGAAGCAGTAGATATTGTACTGATTAACAGCTGATCTGACAGCTGATTGACGAATGGCTCTTACGTCATGCAGAACGGGGCTGAACGCGTGGGTAACAATCACTAAGCTACGCAAATAAATATAGTTAGATTGGTTGGTTAGATTACGCTGGGTTCCTCATTGCAAATTGCCGCTTAAGATAGGGATAGGGATTGAATAAAATAGGTAGTGTTTCCGTTTCCATAGACCATAGGCTCCCATTACGGGCAGGTGACACCCGGTATGCACGGAGGATTGCACGGTATCGTCGGATCGCAGCAGGCACTTCCGGGCCAATCGCACACGAACTCTAAGGAGTTGAAGTGCAGCCCTGGCGGACAATAGTGCTCACAAGCCCGGCGATTAGCGCACTTGTAGAACTTGCCACAGTCGGAGTGAGCGAATAGCGTCGGCTTGACCCCATCGATCGCCGGGCAGCGCATGTCGTTGTAACAGTTTTCACCCCCGGTCGGTGGACATGTAACTCCCGGAATGCACGGATCGGACGGTGTGGGAGCGGGCGTCGGAGCGGGCGGTGTCGGAGCGGGCGGTGTCGGAGCGGGTGTCGGAGCGGGTGTCGGAGCGGGCGGCGCCGGGGTCGGTCCTACCGGGGGACAAGTTAAGCCAGGAATGCAGGGGGGATTACACGGTACCGTTGG
>NC_069144.1:10032943-10042891 GCF_943734635.1 Anopheles cruzii | reverse complement strand
GGATTGAGTGGATTGTCCAGCAGCGGGCAGCGGGTGTCGGGCGTACAGAGCACTCCCGGGTTCGGCCCCGTACAGGCTACGGTCGGATCGCAGCAGGCCACATTCGGGAACTCGCAGCGGCGCGTCTGCGTGCTAAAGTGTTGCCCCGCCGGACACGATACGACGCAGCGGCTGCCGAGGTCGCACTTGTAAAACAGGCCACAGTTTGATTCGTGCGCAAACACGGTCGGATTGTTCGGGTCTTCGTTGATCGGGCACCGGGCGTCGATTACGCAGTTTGGACAGAGTCCCGGCACGCACGGACCCGGTGGCGCAGGCGTGACGGGTGCTGGCGTAGGCGTCACCGGCCCTGGAGGGGCCGCTGTCGTAATCGGCGGATCGGACGGTGACGGTGGGCACGTCACGCCCGGTATGCAAGGATCGTCCGGAATGCACGGGACGGTCGGATCACAGCAGGCCCGCCCCGGCCAGTCGCAGGCCAGTTCGTTCACGTTAAAGTGCAGGCTGGCGGGACAGTCGTACTCGCAGGCTTTCCCGTTGGCACACTTGTAGAACTTGGCGCAGTTCGGGTGCGCCAGCAGCAGCACCCCGCCCGACGGGTTCCAGTTCAGACATCGGCTGTCTTCGGTGCAGTTGAAGGTGGCACAGGTAACGCCCGGCAAACACGGATCGGTCTGGCCCTGCACGAGGTGCAAGGCGGCGGTGAGCACCGCCAGGTAACGTATCATCGGAGGCGAACGATGCGCTGCGCTTCTCGAGAGGCCGCTGAGCTGAGTTCGACCTGGCTGGGCTGACTTAGATCGTCTAGATTGGGTCCCAGAAGTTTTATACTATCCACGCCGTGCGCCACGCTCTGCCGGGGCTAACTGGCTAAGATTCTTTTTATGTTTCCCCTCCGCAGGGCACGCACCGAGTTCCATGGCTGACAACCCCGGCCAAAGTACCCGCTGACGTAGATAGGCGACCACTCTGGACGCGGAAGTACGACGAGCTTAAGGGAAGGAAGCGCATTACCGTGTAAGCGCCACCGAGAAAGGCCGGCCGGGGCGGGAGGCGTGCCGTAGAACGGTAATGGCCCTGGAGAAGGTTCTAGCGGCGTTGGCGGCCATGGCGACCAACTTCTGCAGCATTACGTTCCCTCGGAGACGGCGCTCGAATTGCGGAACGTCTTATCTTAATTATTATCACATGTACGCGTGCAAAGTTCTAGTTCATGTTCACGTCCCATCGCCGGACAAGGTTCGTCCCTTATCGGGTCCTCGATCGGGCGATTGGAGTGATGACTGGAGTTTGCCAAATGTTCGTTCACCGGGGCCACCCATTGAAGGTAATTGGATGTGATGACATCAATCGGTGCAACCGTGGCGTAATCAGCGCCACACCCGGGCCGATGGTCGACCACGCGGATTCCAGAACTCCCATCCCGTCAGGTGGGCGAACAACCACAAGGAATTACCTGCAAGCTCAAGCAACAAGAGGTCAGTTCTCTGCAACCCAAAACGTAGCTAAGAAGATCACGTAGTCGTAGATCCGTCCATCGATACCTGCCGGCCCCGATGTATCGTGTTTGTCTTTTATCACACAAAACACCCGTCCGCGATATCGACCTGCGCCAGGAGATGATGGCCTAATTGGTATCCGATGTTCGGCATTGGCGCATGCACAGGCTTCGCGACGCTTTCGGGGTCCGAGACCCATTAATTTGAATCCCGATACGATCTGGGACCAGTGGACCCAGAGTGGACCGATCGCCGATCAGTTAGGACAGGACTATAAAATGGTGCCGCCGTGCGGCGTGCCGAATTAGTGTCCCAGGCACGGTTAAGTGTGGAGAAAAATGTGGCGCAGTCTGTTGATTCTACCGTTCGTGGCGCTGGCGGTGGTGGCTGGGGCCTCCATCAGCATCGATCCACGCTGCACCCGCTACAGCCAGGGGATGACGGCGCAGCTCTACGCTCACCTCCAGGACTGCCGGAAATTCGTCATGTGCGATATGGGCGGCAACGGGCGGGTTATGGCGTGTCCGCCAGGTCTGTACTTTGACAACGCCGAGCATGCGTGCTCATTCGAAACGGTCGGCTGTACGCATGGTGAGCTCGAAGAGAATCCTGGACCGGTCCCGGTCCCACAGCTGCCCAGCGTTCCGTATGCACCGCCAAAACCTGTGCCCGTGCCCCTGCCAGCACCCGTGTTTGTTCCTTCCATTCCTGTCATCGTTCCGCCCGTTGTGCTGGAGCCTCCCAAACCGGGGGTCAGCGAGTCACTCCAGCACCTGCAGAGAGTACGTTCGATGGCTTCGTAGTTCGTGAGGACAGTTTATCAGATTGATCCATTTTTCGGTTTGCAGCAATGCTGGGGTCAACCGTCGGGAGACGTGTTCTCGGTGATGGAGGACTGCGGTCTGTACGTGGTGTGCCTTGGCAACAACAACGCCATCGTTTCACGCTGCCCCAAGGGGCTGCTGTTCGATTCGAAGCGGCTGAGCTGTGAATTCTCCGAGAGCGCCATCTGCTCGACGCCTCGCGCGGACGAGACCGAGGACGCGAAACCGTACGCTATGCCGGACGCGGACCTGGCCGAGGAAGTGCCCCAACCGCTGGTTGTCGTTCCCGAGGCCGTGGAGCCGCAGAAACCGGTAGCACCGGTAGCACCGGAGTATGCTTTGCGCATCCTGGAAAACTATCCGCCGTGTTTGGCCCGCGGTGACCTTTCGACGACCGCGGAGCTACCGCACGCGGCGGACTGCTCGCTGTATCTGGTGTGCGTGGGGCGTGTCGCGATCGAGAAGCGGTGTCCGGGGGGCCAGCACTGGAACGCGGACCGTGGCTGGTGTGACTTTGCGGCCCAGGCCGGTTGCAAGCTGTAAGTTGCGAAATAAACACATTAACAGAGCGTGGTTTTGCGCAGAGAATGAGGATACACGTGTGTGCTTCGTGATGGTCAAAGGCGAAGTGACAACACTTTATTTGACAGATGTCATATATCGATGTGCTGTAAACTGAGGTTATTATGGACGCTAACGGTTACTATACTTCAACAAAACAATAGGCAGGCTGTTTTTTTTTATAGAAGAACGGACCGGGCCGTATTTATTAAATTTACTTAATAGGTAGCTTAATGTAACATTCTGAGATTATCTTAATCGATAAGTGGCATTTCCTCCACTTCAGAGTAGCCTTATCCCGGGCTAGCCCGGCTGTAATATGTCAACTATGCATTGGATGTATGTGTTGATGTACTATTGCTGTTGTTCGGTTTGAGTTGTAGTTTTGTTTCAGCCTCATTGTGCTGACTATGGATCATTTTATGGCCAATAGGTGGTATACCAATTTTATTTGTGGATGATGCTGTTCGCGGGGCGTATATTTTTCCCGACGTAGCCGTATCCCGTAGCCCGATGTAGCCAGTGTATGCAGTTTCTTCGGTGGCTAGAGGCTCTATTGGTAGAAAGTAGATAAGTTTAGTGCATTGCGGTGTTTTTTGTTTTTTTGATTTTGCTGTATCCTTTTCTTGGCTCCCTCTATAGAGGAGTGGCCATCGTTGGTTTTCCAACGCCTCGAAGCGCTCGAGGCGACGGTCTTCTGCCTGTGATTGTGACGCAGGTGCCGGGGACGCGATCGCTAAACGACAGCTGAGCCTGTACAATCAGATTAGACAGCGAGCAAAAGAGCCAAGGAAGTATTAAACAAAACCACGTACTTCTAACTACGGGGGTAAACAAACTAAACATTCAAGCTAAATCTACACATTAAACAGTAAGGGATGAGAGGACAAAAGGAAAAGGGCATGGAGATTCTAAAGGACAATTCCATTCTCACAGGCAAAGTTATAAATAATTTTTAGATAGGCGATGTCGCGAGCCCCCAAGATGTCGCGCACGGGAACCCCTACTGTTCTCCCTAAGGACTCGACGGCGCTCAGTAACGACGGCCTTCCCGCACTGTAATCGGCACACGACCATAGAAGATGATCCATGTCACCGTAGCCGTCGCCGCAGCCACAAACCTTGGTGTCGGACAGCTTAATCCGCTCCAGGTGAGCGTTCAACGCGTAATGGTTCGACATCAAGCGCGAGACCATGCGAACAAACGCTCGGTTCACACCGAGGCCAGTACACCAAAGCCGCAAGGACACTTGCGGGGAGATAGAATACAGGAACCTGCCGAGTTCGTCCTCGTCCCATAATCTCTGCCATTTTTGGAGACAGAGTTGTTGTGGAAGGTGGAGATACTCAGATGGGTGGAGTTCCCGCTCAAAAATGTCACCCTCCAGGGCGCCCTGTTTGGCCAGATTGTCCGCCTTGTCGTTGCCTGGAATATTGCTGTGGGAGGGCAGCCACACCAGTGAAATTCTGTATGACTTGTCAAACAAGGAGCTTAAAACTTCTAATATTCTTCGAATAAAGTAGTTTGAGCTCTTTACCGAGCCCACTGTTCGTATCGCCTCCACTGCACTTAGGCTATCAGTGAAGATATAGTACTGGTCAGGAGGGCTGGCACTTATGAGGAGAAGCGCGTAGAATATCGCTGCCAGTTCAGCGACGTATACTGTGCAGGGCTGCTTTAGCTTAAAAAATGCCTCAGTTACTGGGTTAAACACTCCGAAGCCAGTGGAGCCTTCTATCAGGGAACCGTCGGTGAAGTAGGACTTTTCTAAGGGGGTGTTACCATACTTTTGCACAAAAATGTCTGGAATCATCCTCGGACGAAGACTTACAGGGATAGTCTTAATTTCCTCTACCAAAGAGGAGTCTATATTTAACAATGAGCTGTAGGATTCTGGGAGGATGGTACAGTTTATTGCTTGAGGAGCACTAGGGTGAGCCTGAAAAGAAGCAAAGTCCCGGTAGATGCTCATAATGCGGGATTTGGAGCATGCTTGATCCAAGGCTTGGAAATTACTTATCAACGACGGGTTACTAGCTGTTGATCTTATGAGTACGCGTAGAGCCTGCTGTTCTAAACGGAGTTTTATTGGCATAATGCCCGCCATCACCTCGAGCGACATTATGTGGGTAGATGTCATGGACCCGAGGGCGATTCTTAAGCATTTAGACTGTATTAGTCTGATTTTTTCCAGCGCCGTCTTGGAGGCCCAGTGGAAGCTAATGCATCCGTATTCCAAGACAGAGCGGATCGTAGTTTTGTACAGTCTTATCAAGTCCTGTGGGTGTGCGCCCCACCAGAACCCCACGATTTTGCGCATAAAATTGATCCTTTTGACACACTTTCGCGCTAGATGCGAAAGGTGAGTGTCCCAAGATAACTTGTTGTCAAACCAAACACCTAGGTATTTGAAGGAGTCAACAACTTTTATCTTTTCGTTGTACAAGAAAAGATCAAATTTGGGTTTGTACATCCCCTTCGTCACATTACCGGGAGTATTGTAGCAGAAGGAGTATATCATCATTTCCGTTTTCGATGGGGAAAACTGGATCCCTAGGTGGTTGGCCCATCCTGTTAAGTTATCCAGGGTGGATTGTAAAGGGCGTTGCATTCCAATGACGTTTTTATCTGAGACTGTGATAACTGCATCGTCAGCCAGCTGTTTTAATTTGCAGCTGGCCGTGAGACAGGAATCGATGTCTTTTACGTACACATTGTATAGCAGGGGGCTCAAGCAAGACCCTTGTGGGAGTCCATAGAAGTTGGTCAGTTTAATCTGCTTACGACCATTATCGAAATACATTGTCTTCTCCGATAGGAGATTTGAAATAAAATTGTTTATTTTCGGTGGAAGGCCGGCGGTTTCGAGTTTTTGACATAGTTTGCTGATACTAACTGAGTCAAATGCCCCTTTGACGTCAAGAAAAACCGAGGTCACCATCTCATGCCGAGCATGGGCCAACTCTATTTCGGTTGCTAGGAGAGCCAAGCAGTCATTGGTTCCCTTGCCCTTACGAAAACCAAATTGGGAGGCGGAAAGTATTCCGTTGGACTCGAGCCATCTGTCCAGTCGAAAAAGGATCATCTTTTCTAATAGCTTACGCAAGCACGATAGCATTGAGATGGGACGGTAGGAGTCGTGCTCTGATGGCGGTTTACCGGGCTTCAGGATGGCTATTACTTTTACCTCTCTCCATTCCGGCGGGACGATATTATGATTGAATAGAGCATTCAGAAGTTTCAATAATCGTATCCTCACCGGGTCTGGCAGGTTTTGCAGAAGCTTGTTCCTGATCAGGCCTAAGCCTGGAGAAGAGTTTTTGCCGGAGAAGAGTGCAAGTGAGAGCTCTAGCATGGTGAAGGGGGCATCCATATGGTGATAACCGGGCAGCGCATCTCGTTCGAATTTCTGCGCGGGAACAAAATCGGGACAAATTTTGTGGGCTAGGCCATCAAGCCAGTCATCTGTAAATTTCTCGCTCTCATTAGGAAGGGGGGTTCTTTGCATCCTTTTGGCCATACTCCAAAGCGAGCTGAGCGAGGTTGAGGGGTTGAGGCTGCTAACGTATTTACGCCAGTAACCCTTTTTCTTCGCTTTTAAAAGATTTTTACACTTTTTCTCCAGCCCTTTATACGTTTCGTATAGTGACGCGGAGCCAGTGGTAAGGTAAGAGCGAAATGCTTCTCTTTTCGCCTGGAATGCTGCCTGGCAGTCACTGTCCCTCCAGGGAGTTGGGGGTTTTTTAAACACTCTGCCTTGGGGGAGCGGTCTGGCTTGGGCAGCAAGGGCGCACTTGTTAATGGATGCGACGAGAGTGCAGTATTCCTCGAGAGGAGGTAAATTTTCTGGTACACTCGACATTGACGCAGACAACAACTCGCCATACTTCCTCCAGTCGATGTTTCTCGTCAGATCACAGTTGAAGGGCCTGTGATTCGCTATAGGGTTCACCCTGTTAATTGAAATTTTTATTGGGAGATGATCACTGCCGTTGGGATCCTCGATGACTTCCCACTTAGTCACGAGACGATCAGGAAGAGCCGAGCATAGGGACAAGTCCAACGCACTTGCACGTGCCATAGGCATAGCCACCCTAGTTGCCTTTCCAGAGTTAAGCATTTTCAGGTTGTTATTGCTACAAATGTCAATGATGACGGGGGCGAGGGCGTCGTCGAAACTGCCTCCCCACTCAATGCCGTGGGAGTTAAAATCACCCAGAATAAAAAGCGGCGCAGGCAAAGACGCTGCAAGGATCGTAAGATCATTTCTGATCTTAACAATATCAGACTTGGCTCTTGTTGGGGGTATATAAATCGAAGCGAAGGCCACATCAAGATCGCCTACCTTTGCCTGTATAGCGACGGATTCGACTATTTCCTGCCGAGGGATAGCGATCCTACAGAAGGTGTGGTTCCTGCTCAGGCCAATTAGCACCCCTCCGCCGTGCCTGTTGCGATCTTGTCGTATAATGTTATATCCCGGGAAAAAAATGGAATTGTCTGACGAGAGCCAAGTTTCGGATAGGGCAAACACGTCACATTCGTGTTCGCCGATCAAAACCTTGAGGGAATCTATTTTACTGAAAAAACTTCTGCAGTTCAATTGTAGGATGGTAGCCATTTCGAATTTATTTATCAAGCTGGATTACCATGCCTACTGCTGGCCATTGGGCTAGCCAACGGCTGATGGCACCTCTAACTAGAGGTAGTACCATCGGGACAAAAATCCCTAGATGAGAAGGGAGATTTAGAAAGGACACCAGAGACTCTAGGATCTCTGTAAGGGAGGGGATAGGCTCTCTACGGAAGGGCCTAGGTTCCTGGGTGAAAGCTACATTGATCTTCCTTTTCGGGAGGGGCGGGAAGTTCTCATTGCTCGTGGAAGGGACCGGGGTAGTATTAAGGGACTGAGGGACTTTGGGAGAGTTTGATCCTCGCTCAGCTCGCTTTGGAGTATGGCCAAAAGGATGCAAAGAACCCCCCTTCCTAATGAGAGCGAGAAATTTACAGATGACTGGCTTGATGGCCTAGCCCACAAAATTTGTCCCGATTTTGTTCCCGCGCAGAAATTCGAACGAGATGCGCTGCCCGGTTATCACCATATGGATGCCCCCTTCACCATGCTAGAGCTCTCACTTGCACTCTTCTCCAGCAAAAACTCTTCTCCAGGCTTAGGCCTGATCAGGAACAAGCTTCTGCAAAACCTGCCAGACCCGGTGAGGATACGATTATTGAAACTTCTGAATGCTCTATTCAATCATAATATCGTCCCGCCGGAATGGAGAGAGGTAAAAGTAATAGCCATCCTGAAGCCCGGTAAACCGCCATCAGAGCACGACTCCTACCGTCCCATCTCAATGCTATCGTGCTTGCGTAAGCTATTAGAAAAGATGATCCTTTTTCGACTGGACAGATGGCTCGAGTCCAACGGAATACTTTCCGCCTCCCAATTTGGTTTTCGTAAGGGCAAGGGAACCAATGACTGCTTGGCTCTCCTAGCAACCGAAATAGAGTTGGCCCATGCTCGGCATGAGATGGTGACCTCGGTTTTTCTTGACGTCAAAGGGGCATTTGACTCAGTTAGTATCAGCAAACTATGTCAAAAACTCGAAACCGCCGGCCTTCCACCGAAAATAAACAATTTTATTTCAAATCTCCTATCGGAGAAGACAATGTATTTCGATAATGGTCGTAAGCAGATTAAACTGACCAACTTCTATGGACTCCCACAAGGGTCTTGCTTGAGCCCCCTGCTATACAATGTGTACGTGAAAGACATCGATTCCTGTCTCACAGCCAGCGTACACGGACAGCGTAGTTAACATCTTCCTGTTCGTTTTCCATATCTGCGTAGTTAGCATCTTTCTGTGCGCTTTCCATATCTGCGTAGTTAGCATCTTTCTGTGCGCTTTCCATATCTGCGTAGTTAACATCTTCTGCTGAGTCCTCGAGCTGTGTTAAGTACATTTCGGGTTGCCTTGGAATATCTTCACCAAGCGTCCATTCCAGAATAGTGGGTTTCCCCCCGTGACGTGGTAAAGTGTGTGAAACACTCCGCCTTTTGCGACTCCGGCCCCAACATGTTGGGTTCCGAACCATCCGCGTTTCACCACACTATACGTGCCGTCAGACAAGTCCATGAATCGTTCCTGTGCTTCGACAACTTTCACGCTGGGGGTCATGTGTATTCCACTTCTAACAGCTCTGGACTTCATCACGAGATCACACACGGTTGGTCCAAGGTTAAATGTCCACACCAGGCACGCTAAGCCAAACCCAGCAACCTGGTTGATTGTAAAAACAACCGCCACTAGAGTCCAAGCCACAATGTTGCATTGTATGTTCGTCAAGTCTGTAAACCCGTCAATCTCAACTCCAGAGGGTCCAAACCGAGCTGAGTAAGAGGTTAAATCCTCGTTAGTCGTTTCTAGCTCCAACCCCCTCGGAATTTCTAGATTCGCCACGTGCCGCAGCTCTAAGTTCCCTAAACCAAGATCCTCCCCGAATGTCAGCCAAAGAAAACCCACTAGGACGCAGAGGCCTGACATGGTCTCTAGCTTCCATACGTAAGCCACGTAAGCCATCGCGAGTGACATTAGAAAGATTATGCATGGGACGGCCTCCGAAGTGCCACAGTGGAAGAAGTCCGGTGAGCTGCTCCTGCAGCCTAAGGGCCAAAGCTTCCCGAGTCGCACCGATTGTCGCAGGGAATTGAACAACGAGAACCTGCATCGTAGCCCCGGGGTGAACCCGAAGCCCTTCGGAGACAGGAGCTGTGAGAAGACCCATGGGGTCCCAAACAGCAACGCTAGTGTTACCATTGTGCCTTTCCAAGCTCGCACGAACCCAATTCCAAGCAGCACGATCTCGCCCATTCCAATCTCTTGGATGTGACAACTCATATACAACACCAGCATGGGTGCAGCCAAGTCTAGAACAAGTGATGTCCACTGATTGTCCTTCAGACGGACCAAGCACAGGGAGTACGCGAGCACCATGGTTGATTCCAGGAGGCGGCACGGAAATCCTTTCCGGAGCAAGTGTCCTATCAACAGTAGGTGTC
>NC_069144.1:10010483-10032326 GCF_943734635.1 Anopheles cruzii | reverse complement strand
GTTCGAGAAAGAAACATAAGCTTGCTGTAACTGACCACTGAAAAATGTCCACTGCTCCAACTGCTGCTCATAATCACAATACATCTTCAGGCCTTGCAACGAAGGGGCGATCGGATGCCAGCGGATTGCTTTTTTTGAATGGCCGTCCTCGATCTCCAAGCGTTCTAATTTTTTCATAACCGGGAACGGTTCAATCCTTTGGTCACTTCTCTAAATTCATAACGAATCGCCAAATGCTAAAGATTCGGTGCCTCCAGCAAAATCAAACGTAATGAAGAGTGTGATAAATAACAGTCTTTTATACGCAATGATGAAAGATTGACCGCTTGGAATAATTTCTTTACATGCACAGAGATTTTTGCAGTTTCTCGGCCGATTTCAAGGTGGCGATATTTTAAGTTGCTTAAGTTGCTCTCATGGTCCGACCCAAATTTTAGCGCTACCATCACACGATCCGTTCTTCCCGCCGATAAAGGCCAAATCCGACCATCGTTTACATACCAAGGATGCGTCCTTCAGGTCGTCCACGTCAAGGTGGTCAAATATAACCTCCAAATACTATAAAAAAGAAAACAAATACTTTTTGAGCAACTTTACCTGAATAGGCCGCAAACTAAAATCACTCACTTCGTTTGGTAGATCGTTAATCGTCGGATTCTCCATGGTTACAGCAGAAATTATCCGTAGTGTCGCGCGTGTAACGATTGCACCGTACTAAAACTTCTCGGTTGTCACTGCTTCGAATGAGTCACAATGGCTGACCAGTTGCCGGCACCGTTTTAGTTTTGTGATTTTCGAGTGTGCAGGAACGAATCGCAAAGGAACGGGTGGAAAGTAGAATCCGGAAATGTGTCAGTGTCAGGCAGTTTGACAGCTCGAGTCCCGCGCCCACTTGCCACAGCTAACCAATTTAAATACCACAGCTTACCTTAATAATCTTGCAATGGCAGTTAATTTGAATAAAGTACTGTTTTTTTATATTTTTTGCTACTCATATTGCATTCACTGATGGTTCTTGTTATTCATTTAAATCAGACCATGGAAGGATTTTCCGCAATATTCACTTGGTTTAGAAATTATCACCTCAGAGCGTGCGCGATCCACTTGTACCCAAGGAGCCACGAGCTTTCGAATCGCCGGCGTGCCGTCGACGCGGACAGCAAATCGACGGTATGCCGTCGACAGGACTGCAAAACGGCCTGCTATCGACGGCATGCCGTCGATTTGCAGTCCCGGCGGACTGCAAAACGGCCTGCTAAAGCTCACCGTTCTGACAAGGCTTATTTTATGGCGATAAACTGTCAGGCGTTTGTTTGTTTACATTAGAACGGTGCACGGTCTGTATGTGTGTTATGTGTGTTTGCCAAACATTCTACGCAGTAGACGGCGACGACGGGTCAGTATAGTTCGTTTCGTTTAGTTCGTTGGATGTTCCGTGTTATGAGTTAAACTAATCGTTTCAACAATTATAGTTATGTGCACCGATTGATGTCTTGTTCTATTTTAGCTTCGTACTTGGTCCATCGACAAGTAGTAAAAACGCCGGCAAGCGTACCCGGCCAAACCCGCTGCCGCCAGATACATACACAGCGACTGTACCCGTTCCAGATCCAGCATGTACCCGACGGCATGAATGAATGGTGTATTGCCATTCATTTGGTTTTGGAACGAGCATTTGGTGTGCGGCGATATGTTTTGAATCAGTTCAAACATTATAAAGGTAAGTAAGGTGTAAAGAAATGTATTTAGTGAAATGAGCATCCGTTTCGTTACAGGTTAGACGAGTGCTGGATGACTTGGAATTGAATGAGAACGATGTGCGCAGCAACTGCCAGGGAATGGTTGATGATCCGGCGACATTTTCAACAAATTTTAGAATTTTTATGAAGTCTTCAAATAACTTATGTTACCACGGTGTCGTAGTTCGGGAACGGCTTAAACCAACCTTGGGAACCACTGCTCAGAACGGAGGCCGCCTCACCGTATCGCCGTCGTCCGTATGGCGTAATGTCGGGCACTGCTAAGTACCCCAGCCAACCAACTGTACAAAGAGGTATGACAAGGGAAGGTAGCCTCCGCGGCCCGAGTTAGCCGTGGTATGCGTGGCGAGGGTGTTGCAGACATTCCTGCGCCAAAGCAACTGTACGGTCATGCGTGAGATAATCTATCAATCAGTAGTTCGGTTCAGTGGATTGTGAATCAGTGGATCAGTGGTAATGTTGCAGCTCACTGTGTGGGCCCTTTGCTGTGATGTCGTTAGCGACGAAGGGGACCTGTTTTGAGCACTGATAGTGGGTTAACGCCAAAACGCGGTGTTCGTAACCCGTGACAAATACCCCAAAAAAAAAAATGCCACCAGCGAGCAATTATAATTTGTTTAATCTGGTTTTTTAGCGACACTGATCGTCGTTTGTGGGCCACATGGATTCACTGATCGTCAAACGTAACATTAAACTGAAATGGCCAACCGTAAAACGGTTTTCGTTTGATGTTCCAATTCCCCGTTGTAGCGCTAATGTTTATTGTAACTTGCTAATGTTTATTTACTTTATGTTTCGTTTTAGAACACAAGCTTGTCATGGTGGAACTGGACAACGCCGACAAGACGACCATTCTGTACCAGTTTCTGATGAACGAGGTGGTTCACACGAGCGATCGGATCGAACGTGGAACGTACCTTTTCGCAGTTTACCAGATGACCAGTGGCCACTTCGTAAACCGCTTACCGGTGACGGGTGTCCATTTGCCTCGTTTCTCATTTGCCGTGCCGAATAACGTTTTCGTAACGTGCACCACGCAGCTGTCAAAAGTTCATAGTCACAACTGGTTGTTTGTTCTTTTAACGCGCCTCGCAGATCGTGTGGAAGAATATCCACTTTTTGGTGTTTGTAACCAATAGATTGTAAAGCAATGCGTGCGTAGTAATAGTTAGTAATATTGTAAACTCGGCGATTGTGCGTTCGTCGCAGGGTAACGTAACTAAGTTTGTATTTTTAAAATAAATAAATAAATAAATAATGAAAAATAATTTTACTGGTTTTTGCTATAATAGATTTAAATATTTGAAATGAGCTATAATTTTAACAAAGCTTTGCCATAATGAGCTTTTGTAGCTATAAAATGAGCTTTTTTGACAATAGGCCGTTTTGCAGTCCCGAGCATAGTCCGTTGGACGGTCCAAAGGACTGCAAAGCTGCTTAATTTTGCCGTCTTTCGGACCGTCCAAAGGACTGTCTGAGAGTGTCCGATGGACCGTCCATCGGACTCTGTATCGGACATAGTTGCTCCTTGGGATATCTTGACCTGACCAAAATACGAAAGTAATTATCGTTGTCCAAAAACAACGACCCCTGGCCAACAGACCCTTGAACAAGGCATAAATTCCTATTTCAAAATTTAACTGGTACCGGTGTGCATATTAAGAGCCTTAGGGGAAAATTTTATTCCAAAGTGCAAGAAATCGGGCAGAGTGTATAGGAGCAGGGGCATGTAGATGTAGTTTTAAAGGTCGAATCTCGCAAGTCCTGCTTACCTTACCGTTATGGTCTATTAAAGGGGTTTTCTTTCAATCTCAATTCAGGGTTAAAGTACGTCTTCCCCTTTATGGTGGCTTCAATAAAGTTATTTTTTAACATTTCTTGGTATATCGAGTACTGTTGAGCGCGATCGACGTCCTAAATGTTTTCAGCACGGTTTGGGTAGTTTTTATCTACTTTATTTCTACTAGCACCGAGTGCTAAACCGTTTACGGGACCTGGGTTGAGTTGACAGCGGTGTAGGGGATCCAAACTGTTATACGCAACACTACCCCACGCGTACTCTTCAAAGCTGGCAACTCGGTTTCTGTCAACTTTCCTCGTGGTCACACCACCAACAAACCTTTGTTTTCAACATTCGACCGCCATTCCAATTCTGTTGCTCTCTCCTTCAAACGTTCCACTCTTCAATCAACTCAGGGTGGCCGGATAGTTGTGCTATTTTTAGGTGCACTAGGTATAATTAGATTTGTTGCCGTCCGCGTACGTACATTCGGACGGGGAAAAGCCACTGTAGGCCACCGTCGTACCGCGCAGCCGGATCACGGATGGTGCTGCCGATGGCGGCCTACTTTTTGCCTCGAGTGTAGGTCAGGGATGCCGCTTCGGACGCCACCCCGCGAGCTGAGTGAGGACAGATGGGCGGCGGACAAAATGGAGTACCACGGCCAGTATGGTCCCCCACCGGGGGCTAAGTGGCAAAAAATCAGAGCTAAAATCAGGATCGCAACCGCTTCGCAAGTGGTCCGAACGGACGTCGATCGATAATCAAATCATGTTCACTTATTATTATAGCGAAATTGAATCAAACTATATGCTCACTAATTTATGTCGATTTTACGTTGCCTTGAGAAGGTTTTGTGAGAGTGGAGCTTATCAGCAATCAAGAGCATGTATGCCACAGGAGGAAGCCATCAGCTGAATTCTGCCATAAAAATAACTTTCCACTTTGGGTCGAAAACGGGCAGTTATTTTCATTCAATAGAGCGCTCAATGATTAAAAATCCGTTTACGATCCACTCGTCGGTCGGCCACCTCGTCAAAAAGGCCACCAGGCGAAGAGGCGGGCCTGGCACAAAGCTGTGTGCCAAGGGGCGAGGAAAATGGGACACGTGGTGCACACAAAGAACACACACCGACGATGACTCCACACGGGGGACGATCCCCCACCGCTGAGGTGAGATGCTTACGGTAGCCAAACGGTGCAACAAAAGCACGAGCCGCCCAGAGCCGCCGCTGGGCCGCTTGTGGGCCGGCGAAAGTACAACGGAACGGAAAAGGAATGAGAAAAAAAAGTGGGAAAAACAGCATTGTGAAAGCCGAGCGCCAGCGACAAAGAAACCCAATGAAGGACCATTTTCACATCATACGTGGCTGAAGGCCACTCCGAACGAGCGCCATCTTTTGCGCCGCTCGCGACCGCTCCGGGAATATAGGGGAGAAACATGGCTCGACCCGGCACTGCCATCCAACCTCCTGTTCGACTCCAACGTTTACAATGTGTACCGCTGCGACCGCTCCGAGCTGAATAGCACGAAAGCTAGAGGTGGGGCGTACTAATCGCCTGCTCGTCCAAGCTTCAATCTTCTCAAATCTACGTCACTAAGCATTCGCTTGGGATGGTCTGGGACGATTTGCTCATCCTCGGTGGAGACTTCAACCAAGCGCCGCTTTCCTTGATTGTTTCTCGGTCCACTTCATCTGCCATCCTTCATCCGAACCTGCTCGCTTTCCCCAATTGCTGCTCGGCGTTCATTGGCATGCTGGAACAGTCTCAACTTCTACAAATGAACACAGTCATGAACCATAGGCGAAGAATGCTTGACCTGGTTCTAGTTAACCCGACCTGTTCGCCGCTATTATCGGTGCAACCTGCTGCGTTCCCGCTTGCCAACATCGATCATTATCACCCGCCACTATCTTTAGCCCTTAAGCTTCCTCCTTCCTCTAATACTGCTAGCTCTACATCTCTTTCTTGTTTTCCCGTCTTCAACTATAGCAAAGCAAACTTCACCATTATCAACGTACAAGCAGCAGCAGCAGCAACTTATGTGGACCGCGTGGTATCGACCGTGAATCAAACTTTGCCACACGCATCACACGTAAAATGGCGTGATGGCGTAATGGCGGCAGCGATCGCACATCGCAGCGATCAGTGTTGGAGCGAATGAAAGCTACGATCCAACTCGCCTCGTTTGCGGACATTACCGGCGAACACACGCGACCGATCGGTAAACCACACGAACCACAAATAACGATCCGCCGGGACTGTACCCCGCAATCACTGCCACCAATACTAGCTTCTGTTGCGAAACGCCAGACAGAAACCTAACTGCGACCGCTGTTGATATGTCGCACAGTCCACAAATTAAGGCTTCTGCTCCCGTTGCTTCGGTCGTCTACCATAGCCGGTCTGCACCCGAATGTATCCACCAAAGCAATTAGTTAGCCTAGCGATGACCAAATACTGATGAGATTGCCTCGGGACAGAACAAAGCTCTCTTTGTCTATCAGGTCTTTTACGTTCGGGGTATGCGTCGCTAAGGACGTTGCTCTTCTTCGCAGCACGGAGCCATGCGGTGCGGCACAGGCCTTGATTGTGTTCGAGCAGATGTGGATTCGGGTGCAATTAGGTCCCTGTATCTTTTTTATTTTCACTATAGTGTACTGCATAGGACAGTTCTCGTCATATGAGTCTCGCTCAGGTGAACTCAATTTCTTTACAAAAATAAAGTGTCATCTCATCGTGACCGTCGTCCGCCCATTATTTTATACTCGCAAAATAAGGCGATGCACTAGCAGTAGCAACTGATGTGCTTTATAGCGGGAGCCAGGCCCGAACGGTACAGGGGGCAAACTATATAGACCGCACGGTACCGAACGCGTGTTAAACTTTGGAAGAAAGGATAACGGCGCCAGAGAGGGACTGAAGAACGATCAGAACGTTTTCGGAAGAATTTGCAGAAAGCACTAGTGTGTCCACTCGTCCACTCGTCCACTCCACCAGTTCAAACAGTTCGAACAAGCGCGAAAGCCTAAAGTGCCACATCTACCTGCTTGATGCAAAGATTGAGCGACACTCGATACCGAAATGATCGTGATCAAACGAACCTAAACTCTTTGATTTGAAGCGAGGGCACGACTAACCGGCACTGGCCACGATCCGGCATTTGGTACACTTTGTGACCATGCACACCGGCCGAAGGGAAACTGGCTATGATCGCCGTCGTTGCTGCCTGGCATTTTTGGAAACAACTTCCTTTCCTTTTTTCCTTCATCACGATTGACCCGCAAGGAAAGAAGACTTCGAAAACGCAATGAAAACGTCGAATGTGATATTCGAACTAGTCTCATGACCATGCTTGCTCGTGAGGCCCCTTCGAGTCATGCATCAATTCCCAGTCGAGATTTAATAAACCGGAATAAAGAGACAAAAGATATACACACACGTGTTTTTCGCTAACGATGTTGATGCCTCGCCGTTCGCAAAGACGCGCTTCTTAAAACTACGCTTCGTCGAACTAATTAATATAGCGCAGTAATAAAATTGCACATTTAATATAAAAAATTAAAAAAAGCAGCTGGAGGCGTTAACACGGGTAGGCGTTTGGTTCGATAACAAACTAACACGGGACACTCACCTTTCGTATCTAGCGCGAGAATGTGTCAAACGGATCTCTTTTATGCGTAGAATCGTCGGGTTCTAGTGAGGCGCAAATCCACAGGACCTGATTGGATTATACAAAACCACGATCCGCCGGGGGCTGTGCCACCGACCCCCGATGCACGTTCTTCACCGGTACCGGGTACATACGGGTACGCTCCACCTGCACAGGCAGTGCCACTGACCCACGTGCAGATGCAAGGGTACGTGCAGTACACGCCTCCGTAGTCTGTAGGTTCCGTAGGCGATTTTTTTTTCATCATTCGCAACAGTCAAATGTTGCAGCTCGAGACATTTGCTTGCAAACGGACCTTTTACGCCGTCGGTACCGGAGGAAAAATAATAAAAAGTGGACATCTTATGTGTGTGTATTGTACAGTACACATCAAGTGATTGCTTTCAACTGGTACTGGATCCTCACTGGAATCGCTTAACGCATGTAGGTGGCCAACTTCAACGAGGAAATGATGTGGAAATGGTTATCTATTTTTCCATACTTCAACATAAAAAAGTAACAATAGAATAATGGTGAACATCAAACACATTTTAGTGCCAGTAACGCATACGTCATACGGCAGTAACAGCGAAGTGTTATTATGAACCGAAAGGAAACTTACAACCCACATCGATAGTTAAGAAGAAGTGTTCTTCTTGCGCAACAATTGCAGTATCTTGTAAAACAATTGCAGCATCTTAAGTAAGAAATATCAACAATGATTACGTGCGCCACGAACAGAACGCCACGACCACTAGGCAGCAAAACTTTACAGCGGCTCCCCAGCCACGAGCAGCGTAAGCGAAACGGTGAAACATCAGAAAAAGCACGACTAGCGCAAGCGGAACTGTGCGAAGAAAACAGTGAAAGATCGACAAGTGCGCGTCTAACCAGTCGAAAACAAAAGTACAATAACAGCGAGGGTAATTCAAGCAGTAGAATTGTAACGATCACCCACGTGACTTTCACAATACTGCTACCCATACGCTACAACAACTTCGATACGAGTGCGATACCCAACACATACACTTATGTTACCTAGCTGAGCACTCTATTGATCATAACGACAATATATCGTGCAGAAGCGGGTAGCAAGAAAAAGCGTAGTCGAACACAAATAAAAAAAGCAGAACCTAACTCGAATCAACAGATTTTGTTTCTTATATTTCGTCGAACAATACAAATAGTAAAAATGAGGCACAAAACTATCCCATAGATGATAAACTGATGACCAGTATGGGTCCAGCACAAGAAGTACAGCCATGACGAGTTAGTCAGCTAATAATTTACTTTTGTATGTGTTAATTTTATCATTTTTTTTTTAAATTTCAAATCGAAACTAGAATTCGTGAAACCATGCCCACACAATGTGAATCTGCGGATGCTGTAGATAGAAAAAGGAACCCCGAAAAACGTAGCCACTAAAATGTGTACAAAAACAGGAATCGACACACTCATTAATAACAACAAATAGACGAAACAAATACAATTTTAAGAGCTGCAGAGTTAAGCTCAGTAAAAAATTCGATTTAAAAAATAAGACGAATTAAACGAGGTGAGAGCAGAAGTCCAAGTATTTCATAACACAACCACCACTCAATGGACGCAATAATAATAAGCCATAAGCCATAATTACTAGGATATAAGATATGAGGATATGAGGATGAGGAAGTAGAAAATGAAATTGATCATGGACCAATCTTGTGAGCAGATATGTGCTTCAAACGACATTTGGCGTAAGGGCGTTATGGGCCACCTCCCGCCAATTAGATCACTGTTGCGCACACATATGAGTTATAAAGCCAGCAGCCAGTGTGTTGAGGCGAAGGATCGGAAGAGAGCAAAGCAAGAGATTTATCCCGGGCAGACTCCATGACAGGCCAAAACAGTATCGCGTATGCGTTTAGATTTTACAAACTGCCGAATTGATTTAGGATTAAAAATCGCCAGATCCTGTGTCCGTTTTACATATGTAGCGGATAATAATGTTCTGTTAACTTTTTTGCCACTATTACTCGCTTGTATGTAAATATGCCTTTCATCGCTGTCTGTCTTAAATAATATTCTTTTGTATAAAGGATTTTGTTAAATGATGCAGAAAAATATTTGAACCTGGTTGCGATAGTGAAAAACAAGCTTTGGAATTTGGGTAATTTGTTTGTAAAAGCAATTGATCATAGTTTAAAAAATAAGCGTTATCGTTAAAGTTGCCATTACAAGAAACCGTCAGCCACCTGTCGCCGTCAATATTTTTGTTTAGGTTGTTCGATTTTAACATGCCAGTTTTACGTGCAATGATAGCAGTCACTATTCTATAAGTACACTGATATCCGAACAGGTCGGAGCTAAAGTTACATTACATATGAAGTTATTCAATTCTCAACTGAATCGCTGTTTGGCTATTCTTAACATTGATATTGATTAAAAGCGCGTTCGCCATGACTTAGCTCTAAAGGAATACAGGAGCCTCTGTAGGATTAGGGGTGGTTCAATTGCATAACGTTTGTAACACTCTGTTTGATGCATTTAATGTCACGAGCGTACGTTCGGCAACAACCCCCAATGAAGTAAGCCCCCAGCTCAATCCATTGTGGTACATAGTGCTCCAATGGGACACAGTCTTCCTTTCCTTGCCATCTTCAAAAATTCGCGGATTAACATATTTTAAATTGCCAAAGAAGAATAGTATGGTTTTTCAGACTTACCCACTTTCGACTGGCAGCTTCTTTTCGTTCACGCTCTTGAACAGAGGCGTCACAATCTGCGGATGCACGCAGTTAACACCAAGTGCGAGAAGATTTTTGTTACGCTGCGATCGTGCCTTGGCCCACGTTCGGGAAAGTCCTCACATATCATATCGAGCAGTGCCTCGGCTTCCATCTGAAAAACAGAAATCGTGTGGTACAGTAGCGAACGCTGGCTGGCTCCACCGAGGTTACCTTGCAGGGGATCGTCTCCATGCCGAGCACATCCACGCCTGTCTCGAGGCAGGTATACCGGCGGATGTACCTAACGTACCGGATGTAAAAAAAAGAAGTTTTTAATACCGCATCAGTTCAAGACAGTGCAATGACGGGTGCTTACAATGTCTCACATTTCTTTGGTAGCATAGCAGAGTCCGCACAATTGAACCACGATCCGCCATCACGAGCATGCCGAACAATGCTTTTCACCTCTGACGGAAATGGGAACCAATGTCGACCACGACCGGCAACACACCAACACCAACTACCGAACCTATTCCCGTGGAATGCGATGATCCGGGCATCCAAAGATGGCTTTTTTCATACTGAAATATTCAGTTACGGTATAAATCAAAAGTATGTATGATTTTAAATAATGATTTCGAGGATCAATTATAATAATTCAATTCAACATGTTATTTGTCATGCTTAAAGTTGTGCTTTAATAGCTGAGTCAGTAAAAAAAATTGAACTTTTGAATAACGCAGCTCAAGACAATACAATGATGGATGCTAACATTGTATCACATTTCTTTGGTAGCATAGCAGTATTAAAAAATATTGCGTAGTATTAGAATAATCCGAAAAGTGTTCCACAGTTTGGGAACTGACAGCAAAGCGGTTCAGTAGAACTGCTTGCGATTGCTTCAACTTGCAGATTTGATTTTGCCACTAATAAATGTGTTCAGGACAAGGCGGTTTCCAAAAAGTTTGATCAACACTCCTTAAAAATTGGTTCCGGACCTGCACAAAGGGTACTTATAAAACGAGTCCGCACAATTGAGCTAATTTCAGAATCCGCCATGACGGGCGTGCGGTAGTTTTCAGTGCTGCAAATAAAATGCAGACCACGCGATATCCACACTTTTAGGTTAAGTGGAAGGAACGCGGCGAGCGATAAACTATTTCACGCCTTCGCGAATCACTTACGCTATGTTTTTAAACTTACCTTATGTTTTTACACTTACACTAGTTTATTAATTACACATTATTACATTAATTACATTAATTACACTTTCCTTTCTTCTATCTTCTCATATTTCACATGAAACGTGCCACACACGGAAAAATACCTCCGCTTCGGCCTGCCGTCTGACGCAATCTGCGCGCTACTGGCGGAAGTGGGACCAATGTCGACCAATGTCGACTACGATTGAACGAAAATGTCGACGACAATGTGATGTCACAATATCGGGAAGTACTAGATCAATGAAAAATGTTACAGTTTGCGAACTGACAGCAAAGCGGCACCTCGCTTCCAAAAAGTTTTATCAAGTTTTTTTTTTGACTTGTTTGTATAAAGTTTAGAAAACACAGCAGGATTTCATCAAAGCCTCAAACTTTTCCCCAATAATTTTCCCTGTCTGCGCATGCCAATCCGAAAAAAACATTTGAAATTATTCTACAATAGGTTTTGTACAATGTTCCTTTTTCTAGTTTCTAATTGTTAACTAATTTATAATAATTAACTAATTTCCAATAATTCCCGTTATTAACAAGATAATAAACGTTCATCACTAGCGCAGCTATAAAAAGAACGAATTTTCGATGTTTTTATGTTTGCGTGGTATACAGAAATTATTTGCACGAATCAATCGATATTCTTCACAGAGCAAAAGATGCAACAGTATAGGCCGTTCTTTATTATCTATTCATTTCGAGCAAAATCATAAATGATATACCATACCATAAATAATAAGTGTTGAAGCTGACTGTTTAGTACGTCGTTTGGAAGGTTTTGCATCTTGGGCAACTTCCACATTCAAATTTCTTCACTCACGAGAAAAAAGTACCCTGTACCTATTTACCTTGATTGAATATACCTGGCTGCTGTTGCTTTTTAAATTTGTGGCGATAAAAACGGCCGAAGTGACAGCAGAGGGACTGATTGGTTTATGTTCCACAATTCGAACAGTCTGCTTGAAAGGATAGTAGAGCACTTAAACTAAGTCGTATCTTCTACATTCGTTATTAGATAAGAAATTGTGTTAAAAACCCGAAAATTAAATTTACGGTACGGTACACATATCAGCTCACACTCCGGGTGTCAAATGTTTCACAATAAAAACCCCTGGTACACATAGAACTGGTGGCCGACATCGTACCACCGACGACGAATGGACGGAGTCGGTGAATTATCGTGGCAATTGTTCGGAATTGCCATATTCGCAGAAGGACCCGCTGAAGCGTAGTACTGATCGTCAATGGCACCGATCGCCGCACGTACGAACTCACGATGACCGTCGTTTCGATGCCTTCAACAATTATTCCGGCCGCACGAAACACCGGAGCTCACAGGCTAGTCATCGTCGCGAACGGAGCTGCTCACAGGAGAAAAACGAACGCGGCCTTTTCTCGGAACATGCCACAAAGTACCGCAAGCAGAGCCCAGACTTGGATGGATCAAAAAGGCACTGCCAGAGTCGCGAAGCATCAAAGGGAATCACCAGTAAAGGCCAGCAAATACCGGCGCGGGACAACTGTAGCCATAAGGCTGCTGATCTTCGCTATCGCTCGCCAGGCCGTTCTAGTTCCAGGGAACAGCTACGCTGTCGCTCAACAGCCTGTTCTCGAGATGAGCGCAAGAACCGAGGGACGCAATACGAGGTAATCCTTCGACCGACCCGAGAGCCGGCTAGTCTTGCGGAAAAGTATTCTACATCGCAAACTACTGATCGCAAACAGAAACATCCCTCACAATCATACAAATTCAAAAAGTGCATGAGTTCCCCTATCTTTCAGCTCGATTCTGGCCATAATCAGCACGTGAATGCAATGGTAGCCACACCTTCTAGCAGTGTTAGCAAAAGCAAGGATCGTCAAACCAAGCAGGCGGTGACCGAGCAACATCGTCAAGGCGGCAATAGTTACCGCCAAACGGAGACAACGAGCAATACGAAAGGATACTCGGAGCCTCCGGATGCACGTAAACCGAATCGTCGATGGTCACTGTATCCTTCGATAGATAGGCAGACACTGCCCACGCTCCACATTCATCGGCAAAGCAGCTACATCATCGGACGCAGCAGACAGATCTGCGACGTTCCGATTGACCATCCGTCATGCTCAAAACAACACGCCGTCCTGCAATACCGCCTTGTGCCGAACAAGCGAAGGGATTGCCTGTGCATTCGGCCCTATATTTTGGATTTGGAGTCGGCCACGTTCATTAACTTCAACCAGATCGAACCGCTGCGATTTGTTCAGCTATTCGAGAAGAACGTGCTCTCATTTGGTTACAGCTCACGCACTTACGTGCTTTTGGACCAG
The DNA here is from genome assembly GCF_943734635.1 of Anopheles cruzii. Classification (NCBI taxonomy): domain Eukaryota; kingdom Metazoa; phylum Arthropoda; class Insecta; order Diptera; family Culicidae; genus Anopheles; species Anopheles cruzii. Next base: position 10,018,899 of record NC_069144.1, on the reverse strand, counting down.
GACAGCAAACCACAGCCGTAAAACGGAAGTCAGGAACACTTATTGAACAACGTTTACATTTTATAAGAAATCTTGTCACCAACTATCAAAACGAACTGGAAACACGAGATATCTAAGATATGTACATGATACTTATTCAACGTCCTTCATATTTCAACGGTACGCGGTGAGATGTTTGCTGTAACAAATAAACTGAAGATACGGGAAGAGCGGGTTCTAAGAGGCGCATCACTTTGTACGTGTACATTATCCTGGATCCATTATCCAGGATTGGATTGGAAGTGTACAGGTAAGTGTATTGTATTTGACACGTACACCGTCTATCGTTGTGATCGCAATCCGCCGACGAGTTCGCTAAATTGAGGCGTTGGAGTGTTGGTTGCAATCGAATCACATATTGTTTCGGTTGAGTTTAAGCTCACAGTGCCAGGAAACCGTAAACCGTAGCGTTCCAGCCTTTTTGGGCGGACGTTCTCGTTGGTGGTTCTCTGGTATCATCACTGCGCTGAAGGCTCTGGCCAGTGTAAAGATCCATTCACTGAGATCACTTGTGTTGGCGATGTGGTCCAGGCCTACCCTGTGTTCGGCCCATCTTAGCTTCAGGCTCGACGGCAGCTTACCAACAAGTTCGTTTAACAACGTGAAGTTGTACATATCCTCGCGCATTTCACACGCCTCTGCAATCGCGCAGAGATTTCGTACGCTCACTGCAAAGTCCATGAGTGTTTCTGCATCGTCCTCGCGCACGGGTGGGAGGTTCCATATCTTTTTCATCATAGTGTGGACGACGACCTCCGGCTCTACTCCGGCTAGTCTACGTTGCTACGGTGCATCAGCAGAGCACGCACGGTGTCTAGTGCCTTTCCCCGTAAGCTGCCCTGAAGTCTAATGATGTTTTCCTCCGGAGTGAAACCGCAGGTTCGCGACGTCAGCTTATACATCGACAGGTACATTGGCCATTCCTCAGGATCCCCTTTGAATATCGGTAGCTCCTTAGGTACTGCTTTTCGCGCCTTTACCTGTGCACACGTGAGCTCGAGGTCGTCGTTGTCTCCCTAATCCCAACTACTCTGCCGTCGCGGCGAAAACGCCCCTAGAATTGTGGGGGCTCTTTCCCGGACTGTTGAGGTCAAGGGTGTCACCGTCGAGTGCTTGGCAGATGCTCCCTGGTGTCGGATCTCATCCACCCAGCCGGTGGTTCTGCTTGATACGCTGAAACCTTGGCTGCGAGCACTATTTCCCCCTTGGCGTTCCGCTCGAGGTAGAATGTGAAGAACGTTCTGTCTTCCTCTAACCTCTCCAAGCGACGCTGGCACTACCAAAGACTGTCACAGCGCTGACACCTGCCTCACGTCGCTCCGTTGGCATCTCTGGGGATGCTTCCGCTCGCTTCATTTTCCCATCTACTTTGGGATGGTCCCGCAGTTCGTCCGTCACCGCTTTCTGCTTGGGACCGGACTTTCGCCTTTTTCCGACGTTGGGCTCCGCTTTCCTGCGGACGGTGACCTTTTCCACCATCTTCGCCGCCATGCCCGGCTGAGCCCGTGCCCCGGTTCGGCCCTGGCGTGGCTTCCATCTTCCTTCCATCCTAACGAGGGCCTTACTTGACTGGCGCCGTCTTCCTTGCGGCGTGGCGTCGTCGACACCGAATTTGCCCGCGGTATGCCTGGCTTAACGAGGGGCGTCCTTTTACCGCCCTCTCGATCTGCGTTTTCGGACGCCGGCTTCGTTCGGACGCCGGCATCTCCCCAGCGGCCGTCCGACGCACTCCGTCGCCGTCCTTTTCTCCATTTTTACGTCGCTCATTTTCACGTCACCGTCTCGGATTCACTTTTCACTGATCCTTCTTCTTCGGATCCTGGTCACAAGTACCATCACAAAGTTTCGGTGTGTTGATATTTCTAAAAACAAAACATTATCAAAGCATCAACTTTCAACTTCATAGGTGTTAAGTCAAGCGAGTTAACCATTTCAGTAGGATTATTTACTGCTTCATCCTAATATACCTGAGGAAGTTATTTCCCTGCTTAAGATAGTCGATGAATATTACACCACGCACATCCCAAAATATCGAGACCATACAGCTGTGGCGGTGGCGATCACTTTTATTCCTAAGTGAAGCGATAGATGTATATTTCAAGGCTAGGGAATTTTTAGTCCATGTGTGGACTTTTTAGCTTTGTGAGTAATTGAACAGAATCAGAACACATGTCCGAGAAGAAGGTATTTACTGCCGATAAAGCCGACTCGAGATTGTACCGATAAGGATCGTTTCCGGTAGTGCGCCCAGTCCGGCGGATCCGTTTTCCAGAGTACGGCGCAAAAATCATAGTCGGTGACGAATTCGGACCCTTCACAAGCTGGCCACTTGGCTGGTCGTCAAGCAAACCTTCCCCAAAAACAATGGACAAGGTCACGTTCAGGCCCAGAGCCTGCGATACCCTCGAAAAGTAAGCCGATAAGATGCCGGTCCGGCCGGGACCGGGTCGTGCTCCCGTACAACTAATCAAGTTACGATCAATGACGGCGCAGGGTAATAAATAAGATTTATTGGCTGTTGTATCGTGAAGGGTGTGCGTGCGTGTGCTGGCTTAAGTCTACCGCCTAAACGCTATCGGGCGCGACGCTAAGTCGCCTTAAGTCACTATTGGAAAATAAGCTGTCACATTGAGCTGATGATGGATCGGTTCCTTCGTTCGTGTCGGTCCTTCGGCATAGGCTAATCGAGGGTTCCAGCGGCAAATGGCAAATGGAGCGCAGCGGCAAATTGGCAGTACGCGGAGTGGTTGTCGACGATCAGTCGGTGATCTATCGGTGGCATGTCCTAGAACGCCAATGTTGGTACGGTAGGGATTTCGGCTGTGGGGACGGTGGGAATGGTGGTGCCGGTAATGCCGATGGTGCTGGTAGCCGTGGCGCCACTGACGGTGGTAGTTGGTGGTCCTGCTGTTTGGGCTGTCGGGATTGATGCCGTCTGAGCCGTCGGAACAGTTGAGGGGGTGGTGCCACTCGTTACAGTACTTGTTGTTACAGGATTTGTTGGAGAATTTGTTGGAACGGTTGCTACGGTTGTCGTGATTACCGGGGGCAAGGTGGTCGGATTGGGGATCAAGGTAGTGCCACCGAGAGTGCACTGCGCAAAGACCGGATGGTCACAGCGCTGAATTTGCGCCCCGAAATGTTGCCCGGTTGGACACTGCTTCAAGTACGCGTAGCCCCAGGAGCAGGTGTAAAACAGGGTGCAATCGGTGGCGTGGGGCAGCTGGGTCGGGCTGTTCGGATTCAGGTCCACAAGCGGGCAGCGAGGATCGAGAATTCCCTGTCCGCTCACAACACCGACGGTCAGCAACACAATAGCTACTGCACACTTTTCCATCACCCTTGATTAACACAATACTGCTTGGCAACGATTCCGAGTTCTGCTGATAGCGCTGAGGATACGTTCCGCTTCGTTTAACTGTGTTGTCAATTAGGACACCGCTTTTTCCGACTCGTCTCGCGATTCTAGCGACTGGATCGTCTATGATGGGCGTTCAATCTTTTATAGCCTAGTAGGTGGTGCGCTGCCACCGGAATAAGTTACGCAGGAAAATCTGCCCAATATCTTATCTGGTGTGGGGCTTATTTTCGATCGACCGGTCCAGTCTTTGGTGGGTTGATTAACGAAATTGGTCGCTCGACCGACGCGATAGAGCAGAATCATTAATGGCCCCATTACACGGGTCAGCCGCAATCCTTGGTCGCGCGGTTGATGGCGATTGTGGCCACGGTTATGAAAACTAGTAAATCATTGATAAGCTACTGTTTTTGCGGCCAGTGAAGATTGAGCTAGTAACTAGAAGCACGTGCTGGTTTTGATCGATCCCTTTGGAGGTGACGCGTGTTGCAGAGGTAATTTCCCCATCGCACAGTAGGGAATTTATATGGGAAAGGCGGACTTAAATGTTTTTAGGAGGAATCTATGGACTTTTTTCAACGTTTTTGTTTTCTTTGCATGTGTTTTGATTAAATTCAACTTTTTATGTGTAATGCACGCGTTCAAGTACATTAAGTAAGCTGTTTTTCGTTATTTTAAGGTTTTTAAACACCTGAGCTATGCAATTTTAATGACACTAAAATCTTTTAATGCCCAATCTAAACGCCTGGGTTATGCAATCTGTATTGCATCAAAATGTTTCAATGCATAATCCTTTGCAAATGGGTGAATTTTCTGTGCTAACGATCGCGTTAAAGTAGCTGATAAAAGTTGGCTTTAAAGGTCCATTTTTATCACTCTGTCGACATTGTCAGATGGCACTAGGGTGATCATTAAGTTTTGTCGTTCGATACCAGAGGGCGCTGCTATGAGCCTGATTTTGCGAATATGCGAATATGCACACGTGCGAATTTGAGGTCGGTTTTTACAATGCTTTGTTAATTTAAAGATAGTTGTGTGGGAACTTTCCTAGGCTCTTTTTCTAAAATTTTAAGCCTTCACATTTCCGCAGGCCAAAACGATCGGTGTAATTCGCATCACAAAGGCAGAACCGGCGTGTCGGTACTGTTGAAGTTTCTGAATGTCAGCTGGGGCTTATCCGTTGCGAACTAATGCCGTAACATCGGCCGGCAACACACTTCTGTGAAAACATCGTCTGTAGCTCGTTCCCAAGTATATCTAGTCCGGATTGCACATTCCAAGTCCTGATGGAATGTGCAGTGGACCGAACACGATGTTAGATCCGTTGTCGAGCGTTCGAAATCGGTGGTGGCTGAGCGCTCTTTTGGTTAAAATCCAGTCGAAGCTCCTTGTGTCCAATAATCAACACACAGGACGCGGAGAACGCCGCCAGCATCATGAAGCCAGATGATAGGAACGTGATGACCATCGACGAGCCTACGGCGTCAATGTTTGCCCCCATCGACATGGAGATGGCCAACTAAAATGGCGGATAAGGGTATTGAACTGTGGAGTAACCGTTTGAAATGCAGCATGCATTGACGTCAGTAACGTAAAACGCTGCCCCTACACTACGGGAAGGCCGCACTTACACAGTTTTTCGAGTGATAGTGCGAGATCTGCAAAACCGGAATCAAGTAGATGGTCCTGGTCAGGGAGCAGCACAGAAAGACGACCGACTTCTGCGGGAACAACTCCAAGCACTGGTCACTGTGAATGTAAAGCAACCCCATTTAGCAAGATTGATCATCCCCCCCCCCCCTCCCTACGTACCTGATGAAGTGATCCACCTGTAGGGTTCGACGCTCCGGTCGGAAGAGGTGAGCCGCGAGCCAAGCAGGCCAACGTTAGCATACCGCTCTGCATGATGTTGAGTCACGCCTCCGGGATGTTGCCTCGCCTCGCCTCGTTTTTGTGTTGTTGTTCGGTTGTCTGGCATATTCGGCCGTGCGGCGTTCGTTTAGCCTTACAGAACTGGTTGCGGTGTCCCGAGAAGACCTGTTTTGTGACCCGTATGTTTACCTTTCCACTTCGCTACCCACGGAGGAGTTTGTCGAATAAAATGCTAAATCTAGAACAAAACATCGCCAAGCGACAAACAGGCCGAGTAATTTTTGTCTGCCACTGCTGCTGGTGATCTTCAACGCTTAGCTGCGTGGCCACTGGAACCTTCAGCTCGTGCAGCACGCCCAACCCCACGGTCTGGCCGCGGCCGGTTTCGAGCGGTGACATTGGGCCATCGGTTTTAAGCGATGTTGTTTTGGTCGCTGAGTGCTGAGGCCCAAAGTAGCGGACTTTAAGCGGCGCCTTAAAGGACATGCAAATTGGAGCAAGCCGCGGTAATGAATAACAAATGTTGCAAATCGAATCTCATATTGTTCGAAATGGGTCTGTAAACATGAACGCCGGTGGCCGTTCGGTTGGAAAAGGAGCTGGTAAGCATATGTTGTCATCTCAGCTGAAGGATCAAAATGATACGGTTTGCCTGACGGAACGGATGCTCAATAGAAGAGTTTGTATTTCCTTTCAGCGCAATGGAGCCTGTAATTATTTCGAGTACGTGAGGTACAGTACAAGTACATTTCTGATCAAATTTCATGTACAAACTTGTTGACAATTGTAAGTTGTTGAATTGTGTTGTGGCTTTCCTGATGCATTACTGCCGTTTCATCTTGAAATTAGTATGATCAGTCTCTCGTATTTCATTGTGTGAACCTATAAGTTTTCATGGTTTCAACAGCCTGTGTTTAATAACGCGGCAGAACGCGCGTGTACGTCGATGAATGATGAATTTTCGTTAGAAAATAATCTTCAATCTTCGTCCTTGCGTTTTCGCTACCGTTTTTGCGCTTCGCTGGTTTTTTGCCAAACGCTTTTTTCGGCTCCGGACAATCTCTTTTACACACCGCCGTCCGCCGGCGACCACAGGGCAGGCCCGAGCTCTGGTGGAGGTTATCTTCGCCGACCTAGGTAGAAGCAACTCGGCGGCGTGAACTTACTGCCGACTCTGCCGAACGTCCGAGTCCCCCGGCCGGCGCAAAGGGGCAGCCAGCCGGTGGATCGCCTCTTCCAGCCGGTTGATCCCCTCTGCCACTCCGCGCAGAGGAACCGCCACCCGCTCGATCGCCTCATTCAGCCCGTCCCAAGGGGCAGTCAGCCGCTGGAACCGCTCTTCCAGTCCGCGCAACTGGGCCACCTGTCGGTCGATGGCCTCGTCGAGTGTCCGCAAGAATTCCTCCTGCCGCCGGAGGGTGGCCTCTTGCCGCCGGAGGGTGGCCTCTTGCAGCCCCTGCAAGCGGACCTCCTTCCGCCGGATGCGCTGGTCGAAGCGTGGAAGACACGAAGAAGAGAAATTGCGCATGACCTCCCGAACTATAGGTATCTCAATATTATAGCTAGGAATGTAGCTCCGGGATATATATAGGACTATAGCTCCCGGCTGCAGTTACCACTTACCTCGGAGGAACTTTCGACTCTCGGTCGTTTAGCCGAGGTCCGAGGACCCGGGGATCTCGCCCTGCTCCGGGAAGACGCGGCCTGTAAAGTGCAATAATTGCAATGTTAAGATGTTGGCCACGGTGCCACAGTAGCGCTGTATCGCCCTTCTACTTACAGAGTAGTTTCTTTCCAAGCTCGGTCGTTTTGCCGAGGGTCGAGGCTCCCGGACATCGATGGGCGGCACCTCCGGGGATCCCGCCCTGCTCCGGGGAGACGTGGCCTGGAAGGTGCAATAATTGCAATGTAAAGATAGGCAAATGCAAGTGGAGAAACACAATTGTGGAAGGAAAACCGCAAACATTAAGTAACGGCACGGTATAAATTGTGTACCTCAGCAAACAAACCCCATTTGTCACATCTGGGACTGCTGCGGCGTTCCGGTGCGGCTGAGCCACCGGCCGGTGGTGGGACGACCAGCTCGGCTGTTGTCGGAGGCCGCGGAATCTGCGACGAAAAAGTGCAATGAAATATTAAATATCAACGTCCGTATCAAATATCAAACCGAGCGTCGAAAGTAACTACTCGGTAAGCAGAACTTTGGCACTTTGTCCACTACCAAATATCAAATATAACAAGCTAAGAAGCTAAGCACGTTTTAGTAATTGAAACTCAGTGTAACACATAATGCTTTATGATCGTTATGCGATTGGGTTCCCGTACTGTAAGCAGCATACAAAATTCCGCGCATGATGACGAATTGTCCAAATGCGCATTTCAAACATGATACGCAGTAGGCGGCATGCGTATTCGGTGCGTATGTACAATAACTCGCAACGGTTATGAATGGAAAAGGAAAGAAAATGTAATGCTGGACATACTCGGGCGATCTGCTGCCGGACCGCAACTGCGAGCGAGGCGCTCCATAGCCCGTGCGCAGTGCGTTGATCCTGAGAGGCGTGCCTCCTTGCCTCGAAAGGCGTGCCCTGAAAAGTGAAAAACTTGCAGTACAAAGTTAGTTGTACGCACACGCAAAGCGCACACAATTGCGGAAAGAAAACCGCAAACATTAAGTAGACAATTATTGCAGGTATAGATAAGACAGTGTACCTCCTGAGTGCCTCCCCAACTAGATGTGGAACGCACAGCTTCCGACATTGATACGGGGGAGGGACCGAGGGTGAAGGTATACGCGTTCATAAGTTCCTCCGTTCGTACTGGGATCCGCGGTATCTTGGTTCGCGGAAAAGTGCAATGAAATAGACACACGCCCAAAAACACATAAATTACAGAACTGGTACAAAAAGTTGTAACGGCTGACAGATTATAACGTCTGGCAAAGCTCTGCTTATTGGTTTAGCAATAAATTATTGCAGGAGGCGGGATCTGTTTGTTGCACTTACCGCAGAATTGCTGTGCCTGATTTTCGCCTTCGTAGCACTGGCCTGTGAAAAGTAGAAAAATAAATATTGAATATTAAAGTTAAAATTAATATGTTAAGGGTTGAGTGAACACTTACCTCTGATGTGGAAACATGTGGTTGTC